>NW_020954086.1:180289-230629 GCF_900497805.2 Vombatus ursinus
AGGAAGGAAGGAAAGAAGGGAGAGAGGGAGGGAGGAGGGAAGGAAGGAAGGGAGGGGAAGAAAGGGAGGGAGGGAGAGAAGGACAGAAGGAAGGAAGAAATGAAAGAGGCAAGGAAGAAAAGAAGGAAAGAAGGGAGAGAGGGAGGGAGGAAGGAAGGAAGGGAGGGAGGGAGAGAAGGAGGGAAGGAAGGAAGGGTGGAAGGAAGGAAAGAAGGAAGGAAGAAAAGAAGGAAAGAAGGAAAGAAGGGAGAGAGGGAGGGAGGAAGGAGGGAAGGAAGGGAGGGAGGGAGGGAGGGAGGAAGAGAAGAAGGAAAGAAGGAAGAAAGAAAGGAAACATTTATTGAGTCCTTACTATGTGCCAGCACTACGCTAAGCACTTTATAAATATTATCTCATTTAATCCTCACAACAACGCTGCTAGGAAAGTTCTGTTATTATCCCCATTTTAGAGTTTAGAGGCAGACAGAGGTGAAGTGACTTGCCCAGGGTCACACAGCTAGTAAGTGTCTGAAGCTGGATTTGACCTGCAGTCTTCCTGACTCCAGGCCCAGCACTCTATCCACGGGGCCACCTACTTCCCCCAGCAGGGAAGATTACAGTTTCTGGAATCTCGAGAGCTAGATGTTCAGTCCCTGAGAGGACAACCAGACACTGGGAAGTCAAATGCCTGGATCCTGACAAGGTCACCAGGGAGTTGGAGGCTGGGCTTGCTGGCTCACCTCGATGAGGAAGTCCCCCATCCGAAGGCCTGCTCTCCAAGCCACACCGCCCTCATCCACAGATTCGAGGTACTGTAGGGCAGGGAATGCTGGGGTGGGAGTGAACTCCTCGATGGGGGTCTGCGCTGCGGGGAGGAGCAGAGAGGGTCGGTGGGGAGGGGGGAGGAGCCGGAGGAGGGCCCAGGAGCCAGACCCAGGCTCCCAAGGTAGCAGAGCTGAGGAGCCTAACCCCAACCCCTTCCCCATTCCCTGGGCTCAGCAAACAGCCTTTCTACCCCATTCCTAGTACTCACCCTTGGCCCCCCGTAGCACAAAACCGAACCCCTCACTGTCCTTCTTCTGTAGCAGGACGGTCTTCTCCTTAATGATGTAGTCACTGTGTGTGGGAAAGGGGGGGGATAAAGAAGAGTGGAGTCAGCCCCAAGCTCCTTGCTTCCATCCCTCGCTCTAGGAGGCCCACTATTGTAGCAAAGGCTCCCTCTAGTGACCCCTCCATGTTTCCTAATACTCCTACTCTACAGTCTGATTTGCATCAGCAATAACCCACCGTGCACTCCAAAGTGCCCAAAGCCAGAATGCTGCCCTCATACTGAGATCTCTTGTGCGTTGAGCAGGACCTCTCTGCAGGTTGGTGGGGGGAACACAGCACAGGTGGCCAGAGTACTTGGCCATTGAGATCCTTGAGTCACCAAAGTAATGACCCTGTACCCTTCCAACATATTCTACTAATGGTCCCAGGGCCTTCCAATGATGAAGCTCCTTGTTGAATAGGCCAATAATGTTCCTTATGCAAATACCCTACTACAATCCAATAATGCCTCACCACATAACAAGCATACTCAAATAAGTCCAGTAACACACTCAATATTTTCACTAATACTCCAATTCACATTTGTGCCTCATCAGCAATACCAAGACAGGCACCAAGTATATTCTAATAATGCCTAGGCCACCCCAATAATCTCTACTGCCAAGACCCACTTCGCATGGGCTTTAGCAATAGCTCCACCCATGGCCTATGTCCAGAGAGCCAGCATACCTCAGTAATGATTAGACATGCACACTCTAAAGTTATCCAAGCACCTTCTATAACATACGCAGACGTACCCGGGCGATGATGTCACCAACAAGGTCATTCATAAGGTGCTTTCTACGGAGTTTCTTTCTAAAGCATTTGCCTCTATGGTCCATTATTGGATTATATAGAATTGGTTTCCAAAGGGAAGGGAGATCATGAATGCCTTGTTATTTCCCTTTTATACATGAGAGGGAAGCCAGGGACCAGGAAGAGAAAATCATTGGTCTAGGTTCACACAGCTAAGACATACGAGATCCAAATCCTCCGAATCCAGGGCTTCCTTGGGCCATTAGGTTAGTGAATCCAATCACTTCCCACCCATACAAGAGTGCACCAAATAGAAGCTACTTAAACCTAGCCATAGACCCCACATATTCCAGTAATGACCAAATTTACATCCATTGCACTCTAGTATATTATCCTCCCCAGATGTTCTGGTAATCCCAAGATTCCCACATGCTCCAAAATCCAGGTATAGCCTAAGTATGCTCCAGTTATACCCAGTTCAAGATAAATCCAGGGTATGCCAATAATACCAAAATATAGCTCTAACATGCTTCAGTAATACTCAAATATATATGCTGCAATAATATTGCATACTCTAGTATGTATCAGTGATATCCAAATACTCCCTTTAACAGACTTCAGTTCCCAACTATCCCCCATTCCTGTCTTATCCAATCACCCACACAGTGTGCTTCAATAATGCCCAAACATGCACCAGACCCACTCCAGCAAATAGCCATAGATCTCAGTACAGGCCAACATACAGAAACACCACAAGCAGACTTCAGAAATAGCCAAGCACATACCCATCATACAGTGCTACTTAGTATATTTCAATAATATGCAAACAGCCATGTATACTATAGTATACTCCAATAATATACTTGACTACCCCCCAAAGCTCCTAAGTATAAGCTAGCAAATGCCATTACATCCCAAGGATAGTCTAGAAATGCCCATCACACATGCAGCCATATGCCATGATACCAACACCCTCAACTCAATTTAACAGAAAGCATCATTAAGAACCAACTATGAGCTGGGCACTATGCTAGGCACCAGGGTAACAAGGAGAAAACCATAGTCCCTGTCCTCAAGCAGCTTACATTCTATAGGGGCAAAACAATGAATAACAGAGAAGTCGATACCAAATCTATTCAAAGTAAATCCAAAGCCATTTCAGGGGGAGGGTGTAAAACGCACTGACCCTTGAAAGGATCAGACGGGGGCTTAGGAGGCCTGTGGCCCTTGAGCCACATTTTCAAGGGAGCTCGGGATTCTAAGAGGCAGTGGGAGGGAGGAAGAGCATTCCAGGCATGGGAAGCAACAAAAAAATTTATTAAGCACTTCCTTATGCTAGGCACAAGGAACTGGATTGGTGGTAAACCTGTTATTTCCTCATTGTGCAAACTCCTTTCACCAAGGGAGAAAGCACTCCTCTGTAATGCCCAGTCCTCATGGACTGAGAGCATCTAAGACACTTGTGTGGAATCACGCATCTAGTCTGCTAGAGGCAGACTTGAACCAGGGTCTTCCTGGCTGCAAAATCACCACCCTATGCACTATACCTGGATACAAAAAGCCCAAAGGAAACAAATTGTAATATCCAATTGATATGCCCCAGGATACTCCAATCAAATGCAATTACACACCTGTATTTTCTAGTAAAATCCAATCCCAGACCAAATATACATAAAATTAATTTGATTAATAGCAGATCACATAGCCCACATATTACCCAAGCATTCCTGGAGGATATTCTAGTAACACACAATCAGAACCCCAATATAATTCAATAAACTTCTATCGTGCTGGCTACGTTCCAACAATGCCCAAATGTGCCTAGAATAGACCAGGAACACTCAAAGCACCAATGAAGGGTATCCAAATGGCCCATTCAAACATGCGTGACACAATTATGTATTCTCTATATTTTCGTACAATCCCTCTAGGCACAAACTCCAAGATCCTTCAGGATTACCTCTATATCCCAGGATATATAGATATACATAGACACAAAAATCCCTGTGGTGCCCAAACGAATCTTCATCGTATACTAATACCTTCCATAACACACCAATATACTTAATTTCCCCCATAATTGCAGGAAAATATCATTACATACCATAGTATATTCCCATAACACTCTCCTTATAAATACCCCAATACTCCAATAATATTTCCCACATATTTCCTTATCTTCTAGTAGTACACACACGTATATGCCCTGCCTTCCATAGTAGACTCCAGGATAATATACACTCATGCCCCAGGTTGCAGCCCCCACAAATATACTATGCTCAAGTCTAGCAACCACTGTGATCTGTAGCTGCATTAAGAGACACCAAATGTGGAGATTAAGGAAGGGGCAGGCTCCCTGGGTGGGTGGGTGGGGTCTGTTCTGCCTTGCCCTGGTCTGACCATACCCAGGTGCTGGGCTTAGTCACTGGCACCAAGTTTAGAAAGGAGGGCAGCTAGTCTCACCAGGAACTTTGAGGCTATAGCCTGGGATCTGATGATATTTAGGTTGGAGAAGAGAGAAGTCAGGGCAGACATAACTGTTTTCAAGGTGTTGAAGAGATTCTGCTTGATTTGCTACCCCCAGAGGGCAGACAGAATAAGGAAAATCAGGTAAAGGTTTCAGAGTCATGGACTCGATGGAAAGAATCAACTTTCTGACAATCTGAGGCATCCACACGTGGACTGCGCTGTCTCAGCAGGCAGTGGGTTCTTCCTCACTTCACAGGGATGCTGGATGACCACTTATCCACTCTGTTCCAGAGGGGGCTGTTGGTCAGGTATGCCTGGTCTCTAAAAATCTGTGGTAGAGGGGGACAGCTAGGAGGTACAATGGATAGAGCTCTGGCCTTGGAGTCAGGAGGACCTGAGTTCAAATCCAGCCTCAGACACTTGACAACCACTAGCTGTGTGACCGTGGGCAACTCACTTAACCCCGAATGTCTCGCCCCCCAAAAAATCTGTGGTAGCATGCACCCCTGGACACAAACCTTCAGCCCAACTTAGCGGCCTTGTAGACCTTGTGGCCATATATGGCGCACACCTTCCCAGGGTGCTTCTCCAATGTGACATAGACTCAACCTCCAGCATTCCATCTTCCTCCATAGCATACCCCAGTCTAACATGAACCTAGACCCTAACATACTACCTACAATACATTATATCCTGCCCCCCTACAGTACATACATGCTCTTACCCCAGCACACAGCCCACTTCAGGATAACATAGCTACCTACTCTGACCAGAACATTCTATCCATCAAATGGCACATTCCAATATAACCTCTGCACTCTTGCCTCAGTATACCTCCCACAACATGACAGACTCCGTTGTTACATACACACACTTTGTGACCCCTGAGCTGCTCTCACTTAAAACACACTGCAGCATAACAACACATGCACACACACGATAGTGCCTCTCACAGACCTCCCTACACAATATGCTTCTGTCCTGCATGCATGCACACACACACACACACACACACACACACACACACACACACACACACTGATCCCAGTAGGCTTTACAGTGTGATGCAGTATAACACGAACATACACAGTTATGTGCACACCCACTCACATGGTACATCAGCATATGTACACAATGTGTACCCTGGAATGATCCATTAGAGTCCAGCCCTCCACCTTCATAGCAGATACCAGAGATCAAGCACTTCTGTAGCTCAGTGGGAGGGAGCCTCGATGCTCCTTATAGGTTTGAAAAAGAAGTGTGAGAAAGAGACAAACATGCATTCAAGGATCACACTCGTGAAAACAAGACCAAGGAAGAAGGAAGGAGTTCTTTGGGAGGGTGGAGGCAGAGGAGGGGAGAGGGTATCAAGGCCACCTGCCGTGGGTCTAGCCACCACAATCCCTAGTGCCTCTTCCACACCATTGCTGCCAATACCCCCTAAGGAGGCAGTGTGCCACAGTGGAAAATGTTCTGGATTTGGAGTCAGGGCAACTGGATTTGAATCCCAGCTCTGTTGCTCCCCACCTGTGTGACCTTGGGCAAAGTATTTAACCTCTCTGGGCTTTAGCCCCTCATCTGTAAAATAAGGAAGTCGGATGAGACATCTTTCCCAGCTCTAAATCTATGATCCTGGGATTTCATATTTCCTTCAAGCACTCCCATATCTTTCCTCAACCTCTTGGTTCCTGACACACTCAGGATCCCCTTCCAAGTTTCTGGATCACCCCACACCATCTCCCTATAGTTCTCACAGTCTCCAGTAACAGCCACATATCTCTCTCCTATCCCTTCATCATTCCCCACATCTTTCTTACACTCGCTACATCGAACCTTCACCTTCCCATAGTATATTCCCCAACCTTATACCCTCTAATACCTCGGTATCCCTTTGGTAATCTCACAACCTCAGTCCCTCCCTCTCATCCTCACATCCTTATATCTGCTTTCATTTATGTCCACATCCATATCCCCATATTCCTTTTATCTTTCCCCTAGAATCTTCCCACTCGGGATAGTTTCCTTATGGGGAATTCTGTACACCAATGAAATCATAGATAGAGTAAAAAAATCTCTCCACACTCCTTGCAGCTCCTCACTCTGCTCCTTTACCACTGTGTTCTCCTCCTCTTCCACATAACCTCTTCTCCCCATCCTCCTCACAAGGCTTGGAGCTCACCTCATCCTCATATATCCTCCTCATATTCCCTAGATCCCCATATTGTCCTCGCCCCCTGTATCTACTCCTTACCTATATCCCCTTCTTATTTCTCCTCTCCTCATTCACCATAGTCTTTTCCCACCCTCCATGTCCAATCTCCTCTATGTCCTTTCATTTCCCATATTTCTCTCACCTCCTGAATTCTCCAAACCTTCAAATTCCCCTTAAACACCCCATAATGCCTTTACCCTTGCTATTATTAAAACTACTGTCCTCATCGCCTTCTCTTATGCTGCATCCCTCACGTCTCTATATACTCCTGCCTAGATGCTTTCTTATTTATCCTTCTTCAGTATATTCTGTCTGCATCCCCTGTCTGCCCTTCCCAGCACCCCACTCATGTGGGCACATCTGGCATGCCTTCACTCAGGCATACTTCCAAAGACCCCTGCAGGATCACTCAGCATTAGGGCCTGGCCCACATGTCTCCCACACAGAGAATGCAGCACCTCCTTCCTCTCCTGCCCCTCCACCCCCAGCCCCCACCCACCCACACACTCACACTCATTCAGAATCCCTCCCACACCAGTATGCAGGGGCCCATGAGCTTCCCCACCTCCTCCCATGTGTGCTAGCTTCTCTGAGTGATGTCCCAAAAAGCAGGGGCATCATCTCCCCACAGAAACATTGCAAACAGTGTGTGAACACGGACGAGGATAGGACTGAGGAGAGGGCGGGAGGGAGAGAAGGTCCTGCACGTGGACAGACAGACAGACAGACAGACAGACACATGCTGATTTACAAAAACATATGAACATACAAGGTACACAAATACAATGACACTCCAACAGACCCTTGTATCTACACTTGTACTGGCACTCAGAGACCAGAGACCCTAGCACGTATAAACATTTCTGTGACAGATAGATAGATAGACAGACAGACAGACAGACAGACATTCAGACCTGGAAAATACACATAATATTTGGAGCACACACATCAGGGACAAGAAGAGGTACATAGGTTCTTGAGGAGGTACATGGAGACAGAAGACAATCATGACAGAGACATGGGGAAATTGCCATAGAGTAGAGACCCCAATGCTTGGGAACAAGCACACAGAAGCATATCTCATCTCTGGACACTCCCCTCTGCTCACACACTGTAACACACATGGTCTCCCTAGACATGCAGGATATTGCTCTGAGATATATGCCATCACACAGGAATATATGGACAGAGACCTAGATACATAGGACTCTTGGGGTCAGACAAAAATCCACCATTTTACACATACACATGCACTTCTCTCTCTCTCTCTCTCTCTCTCTCTCTCTCTCTCTCTCTCTCTCTCCTTCTGACACAGTCGCATAGTGACATGCAGTGAGGGAAAGGGGAGGGGAGGGAAGGAGGGGGCGGGGTGTGTGTATGATAGGGGGGCGGTGAATGACTGTGAATGGAGAGAGGGGGATGAATGGGGTGGAGGGGTTTGCTGGCTCTGGGAGGGGTGAATGGGAAGATGGGGGAAACAGAGGGATGGAAGATTGGAGGAGTGTGTACATGGAGGTTCAATTGGAGTGGGAAGACAGAGTTGGGGAGCTGAGTGATGTAGAGGGGTGTCAGAGGATAGCAGAGAGGGGAGTTTGGAATTCTAGAGTAGATTTGTGGGGATAGTGCATAGGGAATCTGGGGTACAGAGCTAGAAAGAGAGAGAAGACTCTGGGAAAGGGTCTGGAATAAAGGTGATGCTTGGGTTAAGAAGGCACTGGGCACTGGGGGGAGAGTCTGAAGAGTTTGGGGGAAGCAGGCAAAAGGCTCAGTAGCGAGTTGGGCAGAGAGGTCCTGGCAGGGAACTGTAGAGACAGGGGAAAGGGACAAGGGTTAGAGAGATGGAAAGATAAGGAGAAGGGCTGGGAAGAGAGAGGTAAAGATGAGAGGATCTGAAATGGGTCCCATTGGGGCTAGAGAGATGAAGGAAGTGAGGGCTAGGGGTTGGAGAATGGGAGGTAAAGAGAAACCCAAGAGGGTCTGAATAGAATGGGGCCTTTTGATGGGGGAAGCTAAGGAGAGGGATGGGGGTGGGGAAAGGAATATGTAGACAGTGGTGCCCTGGGATTAGGGGGCACCAGGGAGATGGTTCTCAGGGGCCTGGAGAGTCGAAGAAGGACATGGGATTGGAGAGATAGAGAGTAAAGGTAGGGGCCCAGCGTGAAAGGACTAGAGATAGTGTTCCTGAAGTTGGGGGAGGGGTTCTGGAGCAACCGGATGGGTTGGAGAGGTGGGAAATTAGGAGGGGGCTGCGGGGTAACGGCAGAATCCAGTGAAAGTGTTGGGGGAGGGAGAGGCAATGAAGAGGGAGTCCTGGGAGAGGGGAGGTAAGGGGGTTTGTGGCCCAGGGGGACTGGAAAAAGAGATCCTGGGAAAGGAATCCATCCAATGGGAGGAGGGGAAAAGGGGGTGTTTGGGGGCTCCATTACCTGTAGATATACCAGACGCTGCGCCGCCGGGGCCCCAGGGCCGGCCAGCTGGAGGACAGGGGGGGCGGCTGCGGCAGGGGGGCCCCCCCTTCACCGCTACTGCCACCGGCCGCAGACAAAGCCATCGCCTTGGCCCCGGCCCCGGTCCCGGCCGCCCCCGCGTCCCCCGTGTCCGGGCCCCCAGGCCCCACCTCATGCTGACCCGCGCCGGGGGAGGAAGGGGGCACGACCCCCCCCCGGGGGGCAGGGAGGAAGGGGGGTAGGGAGAGGGAGGCTCACATGCTGGGGGGGCGAGGGGGGCTGGGTTCAATACCACGGACAGCGCCGGGTTCAGCACCAGGGACAGCGCCGCCGGTTTCAGCCCCGCTGACAGAGCGGGAGGCAGGCGGGCAGGCGCCTGGTTTTAACCCCTTGGCATCCTGCGCTGGGCTGCGTAGGGGGGCTGGGAGTGAGGAGGGGGGGAGGGGAGACCTGGAGGGGAACGCAGGGGCCCCCTTGGCGGGAGAAGGGGGAGGGGCGAGAAGGGGGGGAGGAGGAGAAGAAGGGGGGAGGCACTTCCGGTCTGGTTCCCCCCCCCTCCACTTCTCCTCCCTCCAGAGCCCTCCCGCGCAGGTGCAGACTGAGAGAGAGAGAGGAGAGAGGGACACACAACACAAAACAAACCACACTGCACAAGCGGGGCCAGAGAGAGCACGACAGGCACACAGCAGAGTGTCCTAGTGGAGCCATCTACCGACACAGCACAGTCAGGGCAGAGTGAAAGAGCCCACCGCGGCCTGCTCCAAGACAGGGCCTCTCCCTCTCAGGGTCTCTCTCTGTCTGGCTCCCTCCCTCTCTCTCTCTCTCTCTCTCCTCTCTCTCTTTCTCTCTGTCTCTGTCTCTCTCTCACAAACACAGACACAGACACAGACACACACACACACACACTCTGACACACACACACACATGCAGACACACACACAGACACAGACACACACGCAGACACACAGACACACACACACACAGAGACACACACACACACTCTGACACACACACACACACTCTGACACACACACACTCTGACACACACACAGAGACACACACACACTCTGACACACACACACAGACACACACATGCAGACACACACACAGACACAGAGACACACACACACACATGCAGACACACACACACGCAGACACAGACACACACACAGACACACATGCAGACACACACACTCTGACACACACACGCAGACACACACACACAGACACAGACACACACACAGACACACACACACACACACACGCAGACACAGACACAGACACACACAGACACAGACACAGACACACTCAAATGGAAAGAGATAGCCAGCCTGAATCATACAATGTTGATAGGGGTACAGAAAGAGTTTTAGAGTCTCAGGAAGATGATTCTCAGCTGCCAGCGCCACAGCAGCATGAGGGTGATAGAGAAATAGGCCCACAAGGCACAGTAGGAATGCAAGGAGAGAGAGAGAAAGAGAGAGAGAGGGAGGAGGGAGACAAGGACAGAGTTAGAGAGAAACAACCGGGGGGGGGGGGATAGAAACACAATAAGAGGCCCAGAAAGGGGGACAGGAAAAGAGAGGGGCAGATAGGAAGGAGCTGGCAAAGACAGAGGGAAAAAGGAAAACCAAGAGACAGAGAGAACCACTCAGGCACTTAACTAGGGCCAGAGAGAGAAGTCTTCCTGGGGGGTGTGAGTAGGTCCAAATGCCTCAGACATAAATACAGGTGTAGGATAACACAGTCCCTCTTTCCATATCTTCCTTTTTCCCTCCATCCACCCTCAAACCCTTTTCCACTGGCCAGAACACAGACACACAGGTTTGGGACACATTTAATGTAACAACACCATCAATGCAGGACCTTCTTGAGTTTGATCTAAGACACTAAACTGAGCCTCCTTCTCCCCCCGCAGGCTTCTGTCCTGGGAGCAGAGGTAGCCAAAGCCTCCCAGAGACCCAGATGCAAAGGCATGTAGAGACACAGAGTTAGACAGAAAGACAGACAAGAAGCTAGGCATATAGTAAGGCAAACACTTCCAGAAAGCACACGTGGGCATACACATACACACCCATTCCCTGCAAACACACAGCCACTCACAGGGACACATATGGATATTCAGATAGATTCAGGAACATGCCCATGGAGACACACAAGCATGTATCAAGACAGACATACACACTTGGAAAAAACACACAAATCAACAAAGTCATAAGCAGAAACCCAAGGAGAAAACACACATAAACAGGGTCACTCACACACTAAGACATAAGGACATGTGGACACACACTAGAAGAAAAGTACCTGCCCATACTCACAGTCATACACACATAAAAACATACATTCAAAAATTATTAAAGGAACACAGCCACTCCCACTCGGACAGAAGCATGTATCTGTATACATATATTGATCACCAAGACACATGTACCCTGTCTTAATCATGCTTGTATGGCTTTGCACGCAGTAGGTGCTTAATAAATAGTCATGGAATGAATGGGTGAGCCATACCCACTTGAAAATACATTTTCAGGGAAATATACTCATATTCACATATATTCCCAGAAATACATAGGTTCATAAAGGTATACTAGCCTTGGGAGCAAGAACACACACACACACACACACACAGACAAACACACCACACACACACACCCACACAAGTCGTTCCCCTTCCAGACCCCTTCCTCCCCAAAACAAGTTCAATCCCTTGCATCTACTAGTTTCAGAAGATCTAGACAGCGGGTGGAGAGAGAAAACAAGCCAGTACATCTTTTTACCAACCCCCTCCTCCCTTTTGTCCCCAATTCTTCCCGGCCCAGGCCCCCAGGGCTGGGACATTTGTCCAATGCACCAGCCTGGGTATAAGCATTAGGGAGATGGGACATCTGCTGATTGTTTCCCCCAGCTTCCGACCCTGGATTATACAGACACCGAGAAGCCACAGAAGGTTGAGACATATTTGTTTCCCATAGCTAATTCTGGCCCTACTCAACAGAGTCAAGACTCCCCTCTAAGAGGACTCCCTTGGGAGAAGGAAAAGGGTCCGCCTTCAAGGAGAGGCAGCTTGGCAGGGGTGGGGTGGGGGGTGGGGGAGGAAATGGTATGTAAATAGTATGCCGGACACCACTCTAGGTTCTAGTCTGAACTCTCCTTCTACTTCTAACTCTGCCAGCTACGTGATCTCGCCTTCTCTGGGCTCAGCTTCCTCCTTGACAAAGTAAGGAGGTAAGACAAGATGACCTCAAATGGCCCTTTCAGATAGAACAATCTGTGAATGGGCTGGGTCAATGGGGTTCAAAGGTATTGGAAAGTTAGGGAGGACAGAAGCAGGGGGATTGGGAGAACTCCTTACCTGGGGGCGTCAAAGCTGTCGTAAGAGCCCACGGTGTAGTGTCGGAAGAGCCTTTTGGCTTTGTCACTCCTACTTTCTGGATGGGAGAAGGGTCGGGGGGAGAACCTGAGTGACATCCCTAGGTCACTTCCTTCCTTCCTTCCCTTACTCCACCCACAGCCTTCTTTCTCCCCTTGACAGATTTCCCATCAATAGTCCAATCCCCTCACCCCCAATCAAGGAAAGGGAGGTCGTGTTACCTTGCTTTCCCTCCTGGGAGCGATTAGCCACCTCCTCTAGGCACTCTGAGGGGAACCAGCCAACTCGACCTTTGACCTGACCTTCCCAGAAGCCTCCTTCCCCGATGCTGAGCACTGGGCCAGAGGGTAAGACAGGGAATGGCATTCAGAATCTGCTCACCACCTTCCCACCATCCAGCAGCTTTCCCCCATAGCGTGCACAGACCTCTACAGCCCCTCCCCCAATCAACAAGTCCTTAAGCTTAAAGTTAGACATGACCCTCTTCTTGTTTGCATTGCAGAAGATTCCTGGGCAAGTGAGGAGTGGATGACATGATCTCTGAAGTCCCTTCAGCTCTGACACTGCTTGACTGTATGCAGTAGCCCAGTGGGTCATCCCAAGCTTCTGGCCTTCAAGGGAGAGGACGTGCTCTTCTCCTCTGAAGGTCAACGATACCCTGCCCCCACACCAAGTATCTCTCATTTGTCTCAAAAACTTATAATCAGTTGTTAGGGAATTTCTTTAATCTCTCCTCGAGCCTCTTTCTTCCTTTTTTCCTCTTCTTCCCTTCCTTCCTTCTTCCTTCCTTCCTTCTTTCTTTTTTTCTTTCTTTCTTTCTCTCTTTCTTTCTTTCTCTTTCCTTCTTTCTTTCTTTTTCTTCCTTCCTTCCTTCTTTCTTTTTTTCTTTCTTTCTTTCTCTCTTTCTTTCTTTCTCTTTCCTTCTTTCTTTCTTTCTTTTTCTTCCTTCCTTCCTTCCTTCTTTCTTTCTTTCTTTTTTTCTGTTTTTGGCTTATATCACCTCTGGGGAGAAAAGATCCTAGATCTATCTCCTCATCCCTTTATCTCATAAAATGATAACATTTCAATTGGAAGTAACCTCAGAAGTGATCTTCACCCTATGCAGGCACCCCCTCAATACCATGCAGACTGGAAGAGACTCCAGAAGGTACGCCATCCAAACTATCCCTGAAGCAACATCTCGAATGCCCCGAGAAGCAGCCAATCAGCCTTTGTGGGACGTTTTCTATTCATGGGGACAGCGCTACCTCCCAAAGCACCTGGTTCTACTTGTGGACAGCTCTGATTACCATATAAACCGAAGCCTTCCCTCACACCCCAATGGCTCTATTTCTGCCTTCTGGGGCCAAGATGTACAAGCCTACTCCCTCTTCCTCAAGCCAGCCAGCCCTTCCTATATTTGAAGATAGTAGCTTTACCCCTCACCTTAATATCTTCTCTTTTTCAGTTGAAACATCCCCAACTGATTAATAAATCCTTATATAGCAAGGTTTTGAATCTCTGCTCTCCTCATCCCACATACACACACCTCTTCTCACCACTGCTGTTATTTTTTTATTTTGGTCAAGGAGTTCTCCTATGTCCCCCAGCATGCGCTTTAAGAAGGAAAGAGAATCACAACTCCTCCTTTCCCATTAGCCTCCCACACACACAACTGGATGCAATTTTTCACCACCATGAATCCCTAGAGAGGGGTCCAGGGAAACAGAATTGAGGACAAAATGTTTTTTCATGCACTCAAAATTATTGGCATGAAATTACAGAAAGTCATGTCAAATAAGAAGTAAACTCCATATTGTTTCACCAGATATTGAAGGTTCTCTTCTACCTTCTCCCCCTTTTCCCCCTCCCCTCCCTCCCAACATCATAGAATCCTAGTATCTCAGTGCTGGAAGAGATCTCAGAACCTATCTCCTCTGACTCCTCACCCCATATAGAGGTTCTCCAAACTGGGAGATAACTCAGAGGTCATGGATGGGCAAGAATTCCTTTGATCACATCACATAGCTTATATGTGATGACCTCAGAGGTCATTTGGTCAAACTGCCACCCAGGACAGCTGTAAAGGGCTTCAGGGGATACCTTGGTCAAAGAGGACCTGTGCAGGAATTCACACAATCAAGTCTCATTCCTCTTCCATGACCACCTTTCAGATACTCATCCCCCTTCATGTTTCTCTTTTCCGGGCTAAGCATCCCGAGTTCCTTCCACCAAATTCACTCATTTGCATTATTTTCTAGCCTACATCTTTCCATCTTTTCCACAAGAGAAGTACAAGAAACTTGATCAAATGCTGTGCTAAAACTGAAGCGAATGACATTTATAGTACTAAAACATTCAACCGGGAAGGAAGCATTTATGCAGCACCGATGTTTTCACTGTAGCTGGTCATTCAATGTGTGTTCATTAAAGGCCCACTCTGTGCACAGCTCTGCGCTGGATGGAGGGGACCCAGAAGTGAAAGACCACACCCATGCTACTGTCACATCGCTCCCTTCTCCTGGGGTGGGGGTGGGGGGGTGGATATGATGAAGCAAAGTCGAGATCCACACAGAGGGCTCAAAGGAAACTTGGAGTGGCTTCACTTGGAGGGGAGATGACGGAAGGCTTCAAGGTGGCACCCAAGCTGAACTTTGAAGGAAGAGAAGAAGCCTAAAAGGTGGGGCCTTCAAGGAGTCCTCCTCTGGCATGGCTGTGAGTCTCCTTCCTGCCTCAGGTCCCACTTCTCTGGACGAGCTCTCACTTGTCAACATCCTTCCTCAAAGGTGGCCCCCAGAATTAAACCCGGACCTCTAGACAGGCTGACAGGGGAAGAGGACGGGGGCGCTATTAGAGGCCCCTCGTGCACGCCCGCCCCGACCCTGGACACTGTGTCTCTTCATGCTGTCTAAGATCGCACTAGGCTATACACCTCGGTGCATTATCACACTGGACTCACTTGGAGATCACCAACTTGTGCTCTCAGACTGCTGCCTTTTGGGATGGAAGGGCAGAATTGGCTATTCCTCCCTGTCCAACATTTCAGCCGACATTTCAAATTCTTAGCAAAGGCCAATGGCACCATCTCATGTAGTAGCAGCCTGGCCCTCGTCTGCCTTTCCAGCCTCACCTTCCCCTGCTCTGCCCACACGACTTCCCCGTTATCTGTGCGCCTCACACTCCAAGACGAGAGAGTGAGTAGGGACTTCAGAGATGTGCAGCCATCTCTTCTTACATATGCTGAATCTGAGGCTGAGTGAATATTCGGGGACTCGCCCACAGCCACAGGTACCAGGACCAGGACATGAACCTCCTGCTTCTTCTTCCTCCAAGTCTGCGTTTCCACTCCCTGCTCGTCCCTTATGCTTGCCCCCCTGATTGCTTGTTTCAGCCAGCCTGCTGCCTCTACTTCCAGCCTCACTTTATTCCACACAGAATGCCTTCAGGAGCAGTAAGAGTGTATACTTACACAATTTCTACAGCACTGTAAAGCTCACTTTTCTCATGACAACTCTGTGACCTACGTTATGCCAATATAATTTTCCTCATTTTACAAATTAAGAGACTGAGGCTCAGAGGGCTAAGGTGACTTGCCTGGTGTCACACAACTGGTAAAAATGCCAAAGGCAGGATTTGAATCCTGGTCTCGTGGGTCCAAGTTCAGGGCCTTTTAAGGCCTGCAGGTGTCCTAATTTTATAGATGAGGAAAGAGGCCCAGAGAGGTTACTTGGCTTGCTAAGAAGTAGCATTTGGGGGATTGAACTTTTTTTTTTATTCTTTGTCGCCAGCAATGGCTTTCTGGGGAAGATGAAAGCTAGGAAAGGGAGGCTTTGGAATGGCAGGTGGCCTAGAAGCAAGATAGCAAGAAAATATTGAAAATCTGAAACAAAATTCTAAGGTGCAGAAAAGGATCCAATTTGCAATGGAAGAGGGAGCTTCATGGACCAATGAGGTCACAGTCCTCATCTCATTCTTTCCATCCATCAATAGCCATTTTTAGGAAAGTGGCATTGCCAGCTCTGAAACCCAAGCCCAGTTTATTTCAGCTCCCAGCCCAGCCCTCGGCCCTCTCTCCACTGGGCCCCTTGCCCCTCTGCCACCCTCTCCGAGGAGGAGGAGGAGGATAATAAGCAGCCGACATTTATCCAAAAGTCTCCGGTCACAGAAGCAGGTTACGTCCATGATTTCATTTGCTCCTCACAAGGACCCTAGGACATCACTGTACGGTATTATCATCCCTATTTTACAGATGAAGAAGCAAGCACAGAACAGTAGAAGTGATTTGTTCATGGTCACATGGTCACATGGAAAGCAGTGGAGCTGGGATTTGAAACCTGGGCTCTTGGCACATTCCACATTCACAGCTGCCTTCCCCTCCCCCTATCTCTCAAGGTTCCAAACAAGTCGTAGCCTCCTGGTGAAGTCTTCCTTGACCACCCCGGCCCACAAGGACTTTTCCCTTTGAACTCATAACACTCACTGCCCACTTCTCAAATAATGTCTTCCAGGAGTCTCTCTATTGATTTCACAGGGCAGCTAGGTGATGCAGCAAACAGACCATGGCCTAGAGTGAGGAAGACTCATTTTCCTGAGTTCAAATCTGGCCTCAGACACTAGCTTTGTGACTCTGGGCAAGTCATTTCTTTCCATTCACCTCAGTTTCCTCATCTGTAAAATGAGCTGGAGAAGGAAATGGCAAAGCACTCCAGTATCTCTGCCAAGAAAACCCCAGATGGGTTCATGGAGAGTCAGACACAGAAAACACAGAAAAATGACTGAACAACAATTAGTTTGACTATTGGCCACCATTTTCCCCTCAAATCTGACTCACGTACAGCTATAGTACAGTCTATAATTGGGGATATTTTTAATGTCTAATTCTCCAATGATGAAAAGAGCTGTAATAGAATCTACGTGGGTCCTGCTTCCACCACCAGAGCTCACCACCGGTGCACACCTTCTTGCTCTGTTGGATTTGTATCCATACCATTGCGTCAGCTTGCACAGAGGCTGGGCTCAGTGGGATGGAGGAGTCCCTCCAATTACCATACTCAGTATCTCAAGGATTGGAAGTTGAGGCAAAGGGTAAGTGTCCTCCTTCAGCCAAGGCACTTCTACTCCATCTCATTCTGTGCAGTTCCTCTACCTGCCTTCCCACGCATCTTCTGTGGAGGCTCCTCCCAAAATGCAGAAGGCATTTCTTGCTTTATTGATTTATAATCTCCAAGTCTTCTGGCATTGTTGAAGTCGTCAATGTGGGTCTTTTTTTCCCCACTGACAAAGATCCCAAGCCTTCCATGCCTTAGCAGACGATCTCTTGACTCGCTGTGGCCAGTCTGCTGGTAATGGGACTCTCTGGGCTGCTCCTCAGATGATGGATGGGCAGATATTTTTTCCCTGGATCTGTCCTCCTGAAGGTTTTCCCCTGAGAAGGAGCCACCAGTTCCTACTTTCCTAGTTTTGCCTTACAATGCCCTATGCTGTACGCCCCTAGTTCTTACCAGAAAGTATTTACTTTGAGGAATGCCTCTCCTCAGACTCATACCCAAATCCCTTCCAAGGCTCTCGATTGCCCAAAGAGAAAAGTTCAAATTCCCTAGCCTAGCATTGGGAACTCTCCATAAGCCTACCTTCCCAGTCCTGTCTCGTCCAAATGCCCACCATATGCTCCACCCTCCGGCCATACTGGGTCAATTACCATTCCTCAAACACACTTGGCACTTCTCTTCTTCCAGGGCTTGGCTTACCCTTTGCCCTAACCTCCCTTCCCTCGGGAGACCTGCTGAATCTCCATCTCTCCCTTCTTCCAGTGTGCCACTTGTTGGCACTTCTCTGGTACATTTGTCTGTATTAGTTTGCATCATTCAATGTCTGCATGCACAATCGTGTTCCCCATCACACTGGGGCCAAGCCCTGAAGGGTAGAGACCAGGCCACATCTCTTCTAAACTCTGCCTATTCCAGTGTTTGATCAGTGTTTGTTGAACTGAATTGGACTGAATTACAGCAGAATGGAGGAGGAGAAAGAGGGCTGGATTTGGAGTAGAAAAGCACCAACAATTATGGCCCTTCTCTATTTTCTCATCATCTGTAAAATGGGGGGAGGATTTTTGCACTCCCTTCCTCACACAGTTGATTACAGGAAAGGTTTGCTATTAATATGAGTTGTTTTTGTTATTTGTTTCAACCTATGCATTCACTTTGCATATATCCTGTACACCTCTCCTCACCAGCGAGCATGCTGAAGTCCCTGTGTAGAATGTTAGCTCCTTGAGGGCAGGTGCTGCCTCACTTTGATCTATGTATCCCCAGCCTTCCAATCGAGTAGACACTGGAGCATTTCATCAATGCTTCTGGACTGACTGGCTGATGATTTCATCCATGTGGGGGCTCACTCTGCTGACACATGTCCAGTTGGTGACTCCTCAATGGTCTTTCATCGTGGATGAAAAGAGCATCCCCCTGTGGCCAACGTGGTAACAAATCTCTCTGGACAACTTGTCTGGCCTTTGGATGACAGACATCCAATTCGTCCCAGCACCTGGTTTTCACAGCCTCTCGAGCTAGCTTGGCCCTGCCAGATCTTGCCTGGCTTTGATGGTTGAACACCAGCTGCCTTCGCATGGCAGTAATTGGTCAGAGATCCTTCCGTTCTCTTCAGACCGCATGGCCCAGGTACCTTTGGAGTAGTTCAGTCAGGCACCCCCACACCACTGATACATCGAAGCTACCTGACTTTAGCCAAATTGTTTCTCCTCTACTTGCCCCTTGGGCAAAACTCTCTACTGAGTTACAGGCCAGTTTCCATCTGCTTTGGTGGAGGGGGAGTGCCCTGGTGCTGATGAAATAAGAAACCTTTGGCATATTATTGCATTTTATTTTTATATTTTTACATACATGTCCTGTCTCCCCAACTAGATTATAAGCTCTTTGAGGGTAGGGGCATGCCACTCATTTGTATCCTCCAGGGTCTTACACATAGTAGGCATTCAAGAAACACTAGAAAATTGATTCCACCCACACACGCAAGCCCATCCCACCGCCCCAACCCCAGGTACCTTTGATCTTCTCTCCCTTGCTCAAGGAGATCTCCCCCTCGCCCTGGGCCTGGTATGGTTTCACGGCCATGAAGGAGCGTCCTGGTACTGCTGTGTAGAGCTTCCGTCGCCGTCCCCGGCTTCCCAGGGAGCCCCCAGGGCCCCCGGATCCCCCTGTGCCCCCAGATGGCCCCTCTCTGGGTGTCCCACTGGAGCTGGGATATATATAAGGAGTGTTGAGGGAAAGGGGATGTCCAGAGGAGCACCATGGGGTGGGGCAGGGGGAGGGAGGGGAGAAGGGGATGGGGCTTGGTGCATATTGAGTGGAAGGACCTTTGGTAGGAACTTAAGTGGAAAGGGAGCCAGAAAGTCAGGGAGGGACGATTGGGGGCTTCCTGTCTCTCTCCATAGCTACCTCCAACCCAAGGCAGTCTTATTGTAGAAGTCTCTTCATCCACCAACCTCTCCCTTTTAAATCTGTTTTTCACAGAATATCAGTGTCATTTCCGCATGCTCTTATATTCTGGCCATGTCCCTACACTGTTCAGAAAACATCCGTGGCTCCCAATGGCCCCCAGAAACAAGTCTGGATTCTTTTGCTTGGTATTTAAAGTCTTCTACAGAATGGTCTGACCCTCCCTATTTAGAACTGCAGAGCATCAGAGCTGAAGGGGCTGGACATAACAGCCTGATCCTGTGCAAATCACGGCCATCTCAGTTAAACCACCTTCGACGAGTGGGCAGGCATCCAGATCTCCAAGCGTGGAGAGCTTCCACTCTTGGCCAATTCTATCCCTAGGATGGGGTTTTTTTTACATTAAATTTAAATCTCCCTCCCTGAAACTCACTGTTCTTGCTCCCAGTTCTATCCTGTGATGAAGCAAAGCAGGGCTTATTCTCTTCCTGCTGACAGCCCTTCAGATCATGGAGCCCACTTAGCCTGCATCCCGAGGTCTTTCCTACTTCTGACTACATTCCCCCCACCCCACCCCCCCATTTCTTCAGCTAATCCTAGTCTGGCACACTTCTAAGTTCCCTCTTTCCCACACACCTACCAAAGCTGCCCTCCTCTAGACAAGTTCCAGGTTGCCAAGGGTCTTCCTAAAATATGGCCCCCAGAAGTGAACACAGTCCCCTGTGTTCTGCCATTGCCTGCTGAGGGCAGGGAGCTCCACATCATCACCCCCCCTCCCCATTCAGAACACTATTTCTGATCCTACGTCTTAAAGCCAAATTTGCTTTTGGGGTTCATACAGAACTTGTAGCTTACTGAGACCCTCAAGCATTTCTTCTTCTGAGACGTAGTCTTGTCACACCTCCCCCATCATGTACTTGTGCCATTGGCTTTTTGAGTCCCATGAGGATGGCTTTACATTTATTCCTAATAAATTCCATCTTAAAGTCATCAACCCATTAGCCTATGGTTCTAGCCTGACAAGATCTTCTTGGCTTCTAACTTGTTTAACCTCTTAGCTCTCCTTCCCAACTCTTGGATAGCTTTACATTTGATAAGCATGCTATCTAAATGGTGATGGGGCCCAAGAAAAGAGCCCTATGGCACTCTGCTAGAGACCTCTCTCCAGGTTAACATTGATCCTTACATGTTTCACATCACCCTTACTTGCCTGGAAGTGCCTTGAGAGCAGGAACTATATTTTATCTTTGTACCTTTCCTAGTGCTGGGCATAAGATTTCGCACATAGTAGACATTTTAATGAATACTTATAAAAGAAATGGATGCATTTAAGGGGTCCTGGAAAAGCAATTTGGGAATCTGGGGAATTTGATATGCCTGTGATTTCTTGGATAGGGAGGGTGAAAATTAGGTAATAGAGCAGGAGTGGTTTAGTGAGTAGATGTGGAAGATTAGGGATATGAGTTTCTCTAGGGAAGGAGGGGATAGGCCGTGGAACTGGGATGGGAGAGTTGAGGATTTCCCTGGCCATCCATGACAAATGAAGGCATTGGATTGGAAAGGGAGGGATAAGGGACATTTGGAAATCCATGAGGAAGAAGAAATTGGGGCAATCCATGGAGAATAAATCATTTATGGAGAGCTAGGGATTCCCAGGTCATCCATGGGTTGGGAGGTAGGACCAATGGGAGAGCTAAAGGCTTTTCTAGCCATCCACGGGGAGGAAGGCTGGGGTTGCTGGGGGCAGTCATGGGGAAGGAGGGATAGGGAGGTTAGGGTATTCATGAGGAAGTAGGGAGGGAGAGAGATTTACAGGGAAGTCGGGGGCTTTCCTCAGTGTCCATAGGAAAGAGGAGTATGGAGAGCAGGGGAATGGGGCAGAAGGGTATTTAGAGTAGGAGGGATGATGATTAGGAATTTTTATAGGGAAAGGGGATGTTGGGAGTGGGAGAAGAGGATTAGGGGGATGGAGATTACCCTGAATGTTCATGGGGAAAAGGAGTTGGGATGTGGGAAGAGTAATGGAGTATTCCTGGCCATCTGTGGAACAGAAGGCCAGGAGAGGAGGGATTAGGATCTTCCTTGGCCATTCATGAGGAAAGAGGTCTTGGGAATAGGAAAGAAGGATTTTGGGGATATCAGTAGTTCCCCCTACCTGGGCCGTCCCCGGGGTTGCCTCCTTGCCTCCTCTGGGTGCCTCCCTCGGGAAGGGGAGCGGGCGCGGGCACCCCGAGGGCTGCTGGCACTACGCAGAGTGCCGCTGCTGAGTTTGGTGCCTGGGGTTGAGGGGGTTGTCGGAGCTGGGGCCGCTGGGGCAGGACCAGGACCAGGGGGCCCAGAGGGTGAAAACACCATCCAATCAGGCAGTGCCATGCTGGTGTCGCTGTTAGCACGGAGCAGCATCGGGGGCACAGTCAGCCCTGTGCCTGGTGGACCCCCCCTCCGACGGGCTGCATACTTGGGGGACTCCTGGAAGGGGACTAGTAGGGTGGGTTAGAGTGAAGGTGAGGGAAAGAGATTTGGGGAAAGATGGGGGTTGATGAAGATGGTTGAGGGAAGGAGAGAGATGAGAAAAAGATGAGAGAGGCAGAGAGGAAAAGGGTAAGAGACAGGAGAGAGATGAGATAGGAGGAATGGGGAAGGAGGAGAGATGAAATTGGGAAAGGGGGAGATGAAGAAAAGGGGAGATTATGGAGAGGAGATGGAGAGAAAGATGAGATGAGAGGAGAAGATGGGAAGATGCATGAGAAAGAAGCAATAGAGAGAGAATTCAGATTGGGAAGATAGAGAAAGGGATGAGAGGAGGAATGGAGGCATGAGGACAGAGGGAAATGGAGATTAAAAAGGGAGATAAGAAAGGGGGACGTGGGTAGGTGAAAAGGATGAGGGTGAAAGCAGAGAGGATCAAGGGAGACGGGGACAGAAGAGTAGTGAGGGAAAAAGAGAGAGATGTGAGAGTGGAGATAAGAAGATGAGGTTAAGAAAGAGATGAAGGGAGAGATGGATGAGGGAAGTGGAGAGAGATGGGGAAAGAGACAAGAGATGAGAAGAAGGAGAATGAATTAAAGATGGAGAAGTGGGGGAAAGAGATGAGGGAGAGAATGAAGGATTTGGGGAGACAAGGGGAGAGAGATAGTTGGAAAGAAATTAGAGAGAAGATATGTAGGAATGAGGGAAGGGAAGATAGAGTTGTGAAGAGATAAGGGAGGGAAGAGATGAAAGGAGAATCAGAAGGAAAGAGAGGGATCGTGAGAATGGAAGGATGGAGATATGGAAAGAGATAAGGGAGGATGGAGGCAGAGATGTGGGAGGAATAGAGGCAGACATGTGGGGGGAGAGGGGAAAAGGGGGAGATGAGCTTGGGTAGGGGCAAGCACAGCCCCATACACTCCCCAGAATTCTCACAGCCCTGTATCCCTTGCTCAGCCCACCCCTTATATCAGGTGCCACCAAGTTCCACACATGCTCCTCTCTCTCATCTGCCATGTCACCCTCACCATCCCCTAACCTCCAGCCCCCACCTCACTCACCCACATCCTGGTCTCGGTGGTTTCGGATCAGCTCCCCCAGCTCAAAGTTGCCAGCTATTACAGCCACCTGGCCCAGATGGGGGCAGAGAAGAGAGGAGGTGACCCCAGGGGCCAGGTAAGAACAATCATGACAGCAAGCCTAGCTCTAGCCTACTCCCCCAAAGTTTGCTAATTAGCTATGTTCCCCTACCATCACTCTCCCCTATAGCCCTATTCTCCCTTTCCCTAAGCCCTTCTATATCACGCCCATTTTCTGATCATTCCTCGCCCTAAATGCCCCCTCCTGCCCTTACCCTTCTCTTCTACTTTCCTGACTCTTCCCCCCTGCTGCCCTTCCAAGCCATCACCTGGATCTTCTCCTGTGCCTCCTCTTCTGTACTGCCTCTACCTCTTCTCCCTCCCTCCTTTCCCTCTTCTCTCTCTACTCTCTCAATTCTTCAGTCCCCTCTCTCCACCACTGCCCTTCACACCCTCTCCTCTTCCCCCTCCCTATTCTATCCTTGCCCTCCCTCCTTCCCTGTTCCTTCCATCCCTTCTCTCTCCACTTCTCTTCTCGTCAAACTCTCTCCATGTCCTCTCCCTTCCTCTTCTAGTTCTCCTTTCCTGCCTCCTATCTTCCCTTTCCACTCCTGTCCTACTTTTATTCTCTGCTTTCTCCTGTCACTACTGCCACCTGCAATCCTATGGCACTGGCCTTGCTGCTCCATCTCCTGGCTCCAGGCATTTCCTCTGGCTTCCCCCATGCCTAGTACTCTCCCCCTCCTCATCTCTGCCTCCTAACTTCTTTAATCTCAACTAAAAGCCCACCTTCTGGGAGAAGTCTCTCTCAGTCCCCCGTGATGTTAGTGTCTTTTCTCTGTGGATCATCTCCAATTTGTCTCACACATATCTTGTTTGTACAGAGTTGTTTACATGCTGTTTCTGCCATTAGACTATGAACTCTTTGACAGAAGGACTATCTTTTGCCTTTCTCTGTCTCCTCAGCACCAGCACAGTGCCTGGTATATAGTAGGCACTTAATAAATGCTTGTTGACTTACTGACCATCTCCCTATCATCCTTCCTCCTCACTTTCTCCTATCACCCCTCCTTATCTTTCCTCTCCTATGTCCCCTGTCCTCCCCAGCATCCCTCTCTCCTCTCCTTTCCCATCTTTCGCCCCTTGTTTTCCTATCCCCTCTTCTACCCCTGCCATCCTCTTCCATCTTACATATCGCCCATAGCCTCTCCTATTTCTTCCAATTTCCCTTTTCTCCTGTAACTTGCATACCTTGTTTTCCTTTATTCACTCTTCCTTCCTTCCTTCCTTCCAGTCCTCACCTCTACTTCCTCCCCTCCCCCCCAACCTCTCCAGGGTCTCCTTACCTGGAAAGGGGTCTGTCCATTGTTGTTCTTCACCTCCTTGTTGGCCCCCCGATACAGGAGGATTCGGGCACACGTCTCCTGCAGGCAGGGGTGGGGGGAGAGGTTCAGGGTTAGGGCAGGCCAGGGCAGGGGGACAGACCTCAGGCAGATCTGGGGCATCCCAAAGGGAGTGGTATGGTGTGAAGGATGGAAGAGGGGGTGGACATGAGAACATCAGAATTGACACACGGGGCCAGGGCAGGGGGCTGGGGCTGTCCTAGGTTGCACCGGTCCAGGATTGAATTTCCCATGCCAGGAGCCATTCTGGGGGCAGCCCCTTGACCCCCAGCACCAGCCTGCTATGCTTCCTTATTCCTAGCCTTACTTCCCTGAACTTTCTTCTGCCTAAAATGACCTTCTCACAGACTCACTCACTCACTCACTCACGCCTCTTCAGTCTCTTTTTTTTTTTTTGGTCCAGCCTGTCAGCATATTTCATTCTTTCATGTAACAAATACTTATTAAGACTCAACTATGCCAGTTCGAAGACCCAGGGAAGATGGGGGAAACACTAAAACAAAGGATAATTTGGACCCTAGACTTGCTCTCAAGGAGCTTCCAGTCTAATGGTGAGGGTTGGGTAGGGACTGGAAGTGATTCTGTCAGTGTAGGCTAATTTGCCTTTTTTTTTCCTTCTGATGGTTCTTTGTGTCTCCAGTACCTGGCACAGTGCCTGGCAGATAGTAGGCACTTAATCAATGCTTGTTGCTGACTGACAGCCCCTCACTGGGAGAGGGGCTATACTATATATACACTTTAGCTTCTAAGCATTTAGCTGGGCCAGGGGGTCCCCAGACAATAGACTTAAAGTCTTTAAGTATAGACACAGAAAAATGGCACTGCACTGATTGACGCCTCGGTGTGGCCTGAGGGTGGATACTATCCATGAAAGTCCTGCTCAGCTCCCTCACCAAGGCCTGTGTGTCGCCCTGGGCCCTCAGATGCTCTGCTGGCTGCTCCAGGGCCCAGCCTGGCTAAGGTCAGAGGGCTCCTCACGGGCTCGGCTGCACAGAGAGGGATTTGTCAGATACAACAACTCATGATGGCCCTTCACTGAGGGCAGGAGAATCCCAAAGTCAGTACAGGAAGAGCTGATGACAGGACAGCACAGTCAAGTCCAACACAAATCCCAGCCTCTCTGGGCCAGAGGAGATAATTTTCGTGAGTGGCTGAGGCCACATTCGTGAGACTGAGGCTCTTGCCTTGAACTGGGCCATCCTCAACACCAGCCCTGGCCACAGGTGAAGCTTTTTTAGCCTGGCAGAGTCTGAGCTCTGTGCCATGCTGAAGCACCCAGTGAGACCTGGCGAACATGTACAGAATGCAGGTTTCAAAAGGCCCAGAGGGTCATAGAGGTGGTGACGCAGAGTTCACCCTTTACTCACCCACTGCATAGTCTAATGAGTGGCTGTGGCCACTTGGTGGCCAACCTTTTGAGGATGCAAAAAGTGATGTGACATCAAAATGAATATAGGTTTATAATAGGAATTATAAAGTGCCAAAAGACCACTTCCTGATGAGGTCACCGAGGCTGGCTTCTTGGAGGAGGCAGTATCCAAACTGAACCTTGAAGGATAATAATAATAATAATACTAGTTCATATAGACAGGGTGCCCCCAAAGTCTTGGTGCAGCCTTAATCTTTAGTAGCTTAAGACCTCAATGAGCCTTCAGGGATGCACTGCATGGAGCACTTCCAGGCATCCAAAGCTCTCTCCCTGGCTTCGCTTGATTCTCTGAGGGGGTCCCATGAGCACGCCTGGGTGGAGAAGCAGGGCAGCGGCCTTCCATGAAAGGCCCAACCGGGGGTCTGCTGTTGGTCAGTCTCAGGGCAGCAGGAAGCCAATGGATATTTTGAACAGTGGCCGAATTCCTCCTCCTTTAGGCAAGTCTAGAAGTACACAGGAAGAATGCATAAAAGGGACATAAAGATGGAGGTGGATCTTCGGTAGCAGAGGGCAGGAGGGCCAAGACAGGCCCAGAGAGAATGCTAGGCTTTGGAGAGATGGCTACCTGCATCGTTCAAGGCTCAGATCAAGAGAGCTCCCCATCGTTAAATGTCGTCAAGATCAGGCTACGATCACTGGTCAGGCATACTATTCAGGGAAAGGCTACAGACTAAGATGAGTGCTGAAAGGCAGCTAGGGCGCCCCATAGTGCACAGAGTACAGGGCCTGGGTCAGGAAGATTCCTCTCCCTGAGTTCAAATCCAGCCTCGGGAACTTAGTGGCTGTCTTCACCCAGTTTGTCTCAGTTTCCTCCTCTGTAAAACAAGTTGGAGAAGGAAATGGCAAACCACCCCAGTATTTTTGCCAAGAGAACCCCAAATGGGGTCATGAAGAATCAGACAGGACTAATGATGAATATCATCATAACATCATAATATCATAATAACAACATAAGATGAATGCTGAGATCCCCAGGGCTTGAAGGATCTATGATTTTGTTTCCAAGCTCCTCGAAGGACCCCTGGACCACAGGGGCCCCTTCCCCTTTCTAAACTCTGCTATCACCTCTTGTCTGGAGCCAGGGGCCCACCACTGCATGCCTCAGTTTCCTCCTCTGTAACACTGGAATGGGCTTTGAAGAATCTTACAGAGTGGGAGAGGTGCCCAAGAAGGCAGAACTAGAAGGACTGTGATGACGTCACAGGGAGGCGGATTTGGGCTTCTTCTCCACTTCTCTCATCTGTAAAATGAGAGACTTGGACCGGGGGTTCTCTGAGGACTCTCCCAGCTCTAAATCCTGTGCTCTAAGATTGGAGCCTGGCGATATCCAGATTTTCATAAAGGCAAAGAGGTTGATTCTTCCGACTCTAGGCTGACAAGCTCGACAGCCAATGCCTGGCAACATTTTCAAAGCTCAAATGATGGAAACACTAAGAGAGGGATGCAGTCGGTCCCCACGGGATGGTAAAGAGTGGGGCAAGCCAGACAAAGTTTTCTGCAAAGATGCAAAGACTGGCAGGTCAGGAGAACGCTGTAGGGGAGACGCGGAGAGCAGCGAGGCATAGGGCAAAGTCTTCCTGATGCCTTTGGGGTCAAGACAGAGAGATGTGGGCTCAGGGAATGTGGAATTGGACCCATCCAGCAGAATCCCCCAGGCACCTCTCCTTGGCCTCATTCTCATCAACACCTTCATCAAGGTCGTGGATGAAAGCATAGGTAAAAGGCGTATTAGATTTTCCGCTAATGGAACACTGGGTAAGATCATTGATACAGAGAAGCACAGACTTTTAGGGCAGGAAGAGTCTTCAGCCACCATCCAGTCCACAGCATACCCCACCTCCCACATAACATAGCAGACAAGTGGTCAGCCCAACCTCTGCTCGGTCTCCAGCTCCAGTGTGGGGAGCTCACTACCTACAGGGGCTATTCCATGTTTGGACAGCTCTGATTGCTAGGAAGATTTTCTCGACATCAAGACTAAGTTTGCAATTGCGGCTTATTGCTTTTCTCAGGTCAGCTTTAACAATTGCAGTTGTCCTTCAACATGACAGCCCTTCAAATATGGGAAGACAGCTACCTTGTTCCCCCTGAATCTCCTCTTGTCCAGGCTAAACATTCCAAATTCCCTTGACAGATCCCCACATGGCATGATGTCAGGGCCCTTCTTGCTGTCCTCTGGACACTCTCCAGCTAATCAAGACTCTTCCTGTACCCCAGCCCCAAGGACTGAGCCCAATACTCCAGAGGTGGGTCTGATGAGGGCAGTGGGACTGTTGCCTCACCGCTCCTGAAAGTTAAGTCCCTGTTCATGCAACTCAGATCACATGGGCTTTGGGGGTTGCCACATGGCACTAGTGGCCCAGTGGATAGAGCCAGGCTGAGTTTGGAGTCAGGCAGTCCTGACATCCACTAGTTGTGTGACCCTGGGCAAGTCATTGAACCTCTGCCTGCCTTGGTTTCCTCATTTTTTAAGTGAGGATAATGATAGCAGCTAGATGGCTCTGTGGGTAGAGCACTGGGCCTGGAGTCAGGAAGACTCATCTTCATGAGTTCAAATCTGGCCTCAGATACTTAGTAGTTGCATGACCCTGAGCAAGTCACTTCACTGTTTGCCTCAGTTTCTTCACCTGTAAAATGAGCTGGAGAAGGAAATGGCAAATGACTCCACTATTTTTGCCAAGAAAATCTCAAATGGAGTCATGAAGAGTGGAACACGACTGAAAAAGGATAGAACAACCATAGCACCTGCTTTGCAGGGTTGTTGTGAGGATCAAATGTGCCTGACACGTAGTAAGTGCTTAATTAATGCCTGTTCCCTATCTCCTCCCTCCCTCCCATGATAAGTCTCCAGCTTGAAGTTCACTTAAAACTTTCAGTGATTTTCAGACAAAAGGCTAGTGAAATTCATGTTTCAAACCCAAGGATAGGGCCTTATTTGAATTTCATCTTATTAGCTTCAGCCCAGTGCTCATACCCCATCAAGATGGGGCCTGGCATTGTCATCCAGCATGTTAGCCTTGTGCATGTGTCATCCACAAATAAGCCATGGAGAAAACATGTGCACCAAGCCTCACCCAGATGCCCTGGTCCTCCACTGGAGCCTTCCTGTCCAGCACACACGGAGCCATTAATATTACTCTTTGGGTCTGGCTATTAAGCCAGTTTCAAGTTCATCTTCCCAGCCTACATCTCTCCATCTTTTCCAACAAGAATACGATGAGATATTTTCTCGAATGCCTTATTCAAATCCAGGTAAATCATATCTGGCATTTCTCTGTTGGTTTAGAAACACTGTCAGAAAATGAAATGAGGTCCAGGTGGATGAAGCCAGCCTGGCTCTTGGGATCACCTGGCCCTCTGCAGATGTTCACCCATCACCTCTGGGATGCTAAGCTCGGAGATGTAGGGCCAGCTCAAGGGCTGAGAGTTTGCCTCCCATGGCCTCTTCCCATCTGGGAACATTCTCTGTACCTGGGTAGGTTTCTTGCTCTACCAAACCACACCCACTAGTTCTTTTAATACCCAAAGATGGAGTTGATCTGGGCTTTCTTGCACTCTCATTTTTTATCTTAGAATGTAGAACAAAACAGACATCAAGAGGACAGAACAATGGGATGGACTTAATAAAACTACATTTAAGGTCTACGTTGAGGTTAAATATAAATATAGGATGAAGGAGAAGGGGGGAAGCCTCTATAGAGCACCTACTATGTGTCAGGCACTGTGCTAAGAACTTTAGAAATATGATCTCATTTGATTCTCATAACAACCCTCAGGGCTAGCTGCCATTATTATCCTCATTTTACAGATGAGGAAACTCGGGCAGTCAGATGTTGACTTTCCCAGCTAATAAGCATTTGAGGCATTATTTGAATTCAGGTCTTCCTAACCACTATGCCAACAGCTGTCTCTACAGGGCATGTTTGGCTATACAATAGTTCATGTGAAAAAGACCTAAAGATCTGAGTAGACCATGAGCTCAATCTGCTACAAGACTGGAATGAAATGGCCAAGTAGAGCGACCTTGATCTTAGGCAGCAAGAAGAGAAGCATGATGTTTGGAACTAGGTGGGGCTGGTAATGGACCCACTGTCTCCTTCTTTGCTCAGACCCTCATCTGGAGGATTGTGACCCATTAGAGGAAGGATCTTGATAGGTCTGAGGGAACTCATGGGAGGACAAAGGCCAGGAGGAGGACGAGATGGAAAACCGTACTCTTGTGGGGTACTTTGAAGGAACTGGGGAAGATGAGAAGACTTGGGGGGTGAGGACAGATACATGCTTGGTGAGTGGGAAGGATTACCAGAGGATAAAGGGAGAGATGGTTTTGCCTGGCTCCAGAGGACAGACCTAGCACAAGAAGCACAATTCACAGAGGGGTAGATGTCAGGCTGATAGAAGGAAAAATGTCCTGCTCCAAAGTGGATGAGATGATGAGCTTCCCATCGCTGGAGGTGTACAAGCGAAAGCTAGCTGATCTTTTCTCAGGGTGGCCTAGATACCTGCTGAGATCCCTGGTACCTCATAAATTCTAGGATTCTGGGTCATTGCAAGTGTCTGCTCTTGTGGGAGTATGCTTCTAAGTAGGGAAGGCAGGAGCTGGGCTCATCATATATGCAGCCCAACCTGCTGCCCCAGCAGGCAGGCCTCCCTAGGGATGGCAGATTCCCTTGGGATGGTTTGTGGAAGGTCATGATGGATAGGAGAGGCAAGAGCAGAGGAGGATTCCTGGGGACCTCAGGAGTCCCACCACTTTACTACTGGGACCCTACCAGAAAAGCTCCAGGTCTCTGCCGGCCGTGGACAGGCTCAGCAAACGTCAGCCAGATCCCAGAGACCGCCAGGGTCCAAGAAGCCTGACCACCAGCAGGACCAGGGATATTGCTGTGGGGCGTCTGGGAAGTCCCTGGCCCACACTAAGCCTCAGTTTCCTCAAATGTAACATGAGGAAGGAGCTCAAAGAGCCCCTTCCGACAACTCTGCTGTTGCATGCCTGAAGGGCCCTTCCAGCTCTGACTCCTCTCGTTCTGTGAGTTGTTAATATTCCCCCAACACCTACAGCCTTTTACTGAGCACAGCCCTCATCTCCTCACTCTCTTGCAAACTTGTGGACAAGCGCCGAAGCAGACGTCTGCCATCCCCCCAGAGTACACAGCAGAGGCTGAGAGCACACATGCTTCCAGGCTGTGGGTGGAGGGTGGATTGTTGCAGGTGGCGCAGGGGAAGACCCAGAGAGAGGGGCTGGGGCAAAAGGCAAGGTGGTGTGTGGGGTGGCCAGGGAGGAGCAGAGCGGGAGCTGGAGAGGTCCCTGTAAAGACCGACCTTGTTGTAGAGAGCACAGATGTGCAAGGCCGTGTTCCCCGACGCGTTCTGGGCACCTGGCTCGGCCCCGTAAAACAGCAGGTGTTCCAGGTGTTGGGAGTTACCCCTCTGGCAGGCCTGAGTGGGGCATCAGGGAAAGGGAGCAGAAGTGAGGGAAGTCCTTTCAGAAACTCCCTTCCAGACCCTCGCCCCGCTCAGGTTCCCAGGCATCCACTCCCTGTTCACTCCATTCCAAGGGTCCCCAAAACCCCGACAGCTACACACAGCCCAGGCCCCCCCCCAACCTCAGGATTTGGGCATACACTCCGCCCTGGTCCTAATCCTCCAGGCATACACAAGCATCCTCCATCCTCTCTCATCTTCAGAAACCCAACCTCGCACCGTCAGTGCTCCTGCATGTCTATCCCACACTTCGGCTTTCTCCCCAGTCTCTGCCCCGCCCCAAGGAGCCCTGGATCCCAGAGACCTGGTGGATCTCCTGCCAGCCATTCTCATCAGCGACGCCTAGCTGGGCGCGATTATAGAGCAGGAGCTCGCAGCATCGAGGGTCTCCGCCCACCATGGCCGTGTGGAACAAGGGAGTCAGCCCCCGGCGGTCCTTATAGTTGGGGGATCCCCCGAGGTCCAGCAGAGCCTGGAAGGGAGGCAAAAGATAGAAAGGAGGTCGCAGGTTAATGCAAACCCTTGCCTCTCTCTCAGAAGAGACAGGGGAGGGAGCCGAGGCGAGGGGGCGGGATTGCACTGGCATGGTAGGACGAGGTTGGGATTCCCGGCACTCAGGTTCCAACTGTGGCTCTGCCCTCGGCAGGTGAGCAGACTGGAGTGGGTCCTGTCTAAAGTGGCCTGGAGCAGAGGAAGCAATGGTAGCATGCTGGAAAGAGCCAGGGTTTGGGAGCTGGAAGTTCTGCATTAGAATGCTGACTACTTGTATAACCGTAGCAGAGTCATTTCACTGCTATGGGCCTCAGTTTCCTCTTCTGTAAAATGGGGGTGGGTATTGGTATTTGATCTCTAAAATCCTTTTCAGCTCTGACTCTTGGGATCCATGCCCCTCACTGGTCCCAGCTTCTCCGTCTGTAAAAAGTGAGTGTTGGACCGTATGACCACAAAGATACGATTCTAGTCCTGGCTGTGTCCTGGGCTCAGCCTGGGAACAGGGAGGGGAAGGGTCAGTGGGCACAGAGTGAAGGTTGGGCTGAGCTGGGACTGACCCTCTCAGGGTCCATTTCTTCATCCTGATTTGTCTACATTGGATTGATGTACCTTTGATCTTTGGACCCAAACCATTTCCCTTTCCTTCATCCCCTGAAGCAGTCAGCCCTCCCTTGTTTCCTCATCACTAAAACGATACGGTTGGTTTTGGGCTAGTTTAGCCGAAAGAACAACAGAATTAGAGTCAGAAGAGCTGGGTTCCAATCCTGAGCATCTTATTTTCTAAAGCTAAAGGGACCTCAAAGGTCATCTGGCCCAGGCCAGACTTGTTATCTCGCTAGTCTAGGAAGCTCTCTGGTGAGGAAACTCCTTCCACCGCAGCTGGGAGGGAGAGAAAATAAATCCTTGTTCATTGAAAAAATAAAATTAATAAAAATTTTAAAAGACATCTTTCTCAAGGCAGCCCATACCACTTATGGACAGCTTATGGACAGTTGTTAGGAAGTTTTTCTTGGCATCCTGATGCAATGTCCCTCTCGTCATTCTGAGGACCTTGGGGTCAGGTGTAACCCAGCCCTTCAGATATTTGAAAGTAGCTCCCACCTGTCCCCTAACTAAGACTTCTCATCTCTAAGCTGACCCTCCCAAGGCATGGTCTCTAGTTCTCTCACCTTCCTGTCTCCTTCTGAGTGCAATACCAGTTTGTCCATGTCCTGTCTAAAACATGGCACCCTGAACTGGACACAGTTCTCCATGTGGGGTCTGAGAAGGGCAAAATCTAGTGGGACTATCACCTCCCTCACTCCAGATACCAGCGTTCTCTTTACACAGCCTAAGGCTTGGTTAGGCTTTTTGGCTGCCATATTGAATTGATGATTGGCAGTGAGCTCCAGCCCCCCGAGAAGCCCCCAGGTCTTTTTCTCATAAACTCTTATCTAGCCACAAATCCCCCATCCTGTACTTGTGCAGATGACTTAAAACAAATGTAGGCTTTTCCATTTCTATTAAATGTCATCTTATTAAATTCAGCCCACACCTTCCACTCATGAAGTTGATTTTTTGAGCCCAAGTGTAGGCAGTAATTTACATTGATCTGTTCATTTCATTCAGCCCATCATTGCAGCCTGTTGACAGCTTTAAGGATCTCAAGGGAGGAGGAACATATGACTTTGGGAGACAGCCCTTTCTCTCTTTCGTTGCTCTAATAATTAGAAAGTGTGTCCTGACATGAAGCAGAGATTTCTTTCCATGTTCCTGGATTCTGCCCTCTGGGCTCAAGCAAAGCAAATCTAAACCCTCTTCCCAATGCCAGTCCTTCAGATACTTGAAGACAACTGTCATGTCCTCTTCAGGTCTTCTCTGTTCCACTCTAAGCATCCCTGACTCCTTCAACTGACCCAGACAAAGCATGACCTCAAAGCCTGTAACCATCACAGTGGTCATGCTGATGATGTCCCAGTTTATCCACATCTTTCCTAAAACATGATGTCCAGAATGGAGCACAATCCTATAGATGGGATATGACCAGACCAGAGTATGGGGGCTGTCACCTCTGAGAGTCCTGGACACATTCTGTCTTTCTGAATGTAGCCTGGTGGGCTTGGTTTTGTGTCACTGGGATGACACTCTAGCCAAAACCTCCGTTCACTAAAACTCCCAGACCTTTGTCAGATGAACTGCTGCATTGCCAAACCTCTTCCCTCTTTTACTAAAGAAGTTTATTTTTTGAACCAAAGTGTAAGACTTTATATTGATCTCTATTAAAGCTTATCTTATTCAAATGAGGCAAGATCTTTTTAAAGAAGACTTTGTCTTCCAATGTGTTAGCTACCCCTCCCAGCTTTTTGCCATCTGCAATTCTGATAAGCATGTCATTCATGTTTCCATCCAAGCCATTGTTAAAATGTTAAGCAGCTCAGATGCCTGGAACTCTCTATTGGAAGAGGCTTCCTGCCAAGATGATAGCAAATTACTGACCACACTCTGGGTCCAGCCATGCAAACAATTCCAATGCCGTGTGACTGTACGATGGGCTTGCCCATGTCTCTCCATTCTTTTTACAAAAGTAGCAGGAGAGGTTTTATCAAATGCTTTGCTAGCTCTGGTACCTACCGCATGCCCCTGACCTAGCAGGCTAGTAGCCCTGTCAGAGAAAGAAATGAGATTCACTTGCTTCGACCCTGTCTTGATGAAGGCATGCGGGCTGTGATCAACGCATATCTTTCAAAGCACTCACTGACTATCTTTTAAATAAGACATTCTACAATTCTGCCAAGACCTTCTGCCACATGTCCACTTACTGAAAATCTAACCCACCCTTCCAGGTACATCTCAGGAGCTACCTCCTGTAGGAAGCCAAAAGTGATCTCCTGTCTTCAGCTCCCAATAGTACTCAGGAGTTTGTGAACCAGGCACTGGTACACTGGGCTGTACTTATGTGTGGACCTAGATGATTCTATGTTGGTTTCCCCAGAACTTGGCAGAGCCTATACCTTAAATGCTTAATAAATGCTTGTTGGCTTGAGGGACACCTGGATACTATTCCCGATTTGGCCAGAGTGTCCTATACGACCTTGAAAGGTCACTTTCCCTCTCTCTGCCTCAGTTTTTTATTCTTCTTTTTTTTGGGGGGGGGCTAGGCAATGGGGTTAAGTGACTTGCCCAGGGTCACACAGCTAGTAAGTGTTATTATGTGTCTGAGGCTGGATTTGAACTCAGGTCCTCCTGAACCCAGGGCCGGCGCTCTATCTACTGCACCACCTAGCTGCCCCAGTTTTTTATTCTTCAAAACAAGTGTCAGACTAGAGGGTCTCTTTGGCCCACTCCAGCTCTATCGTCATCATACTGGGTCTCCTAAGGCATCTCTAAACTCTGACCATCTGTGTTCTAAGCTCCATCCCAGCCTGTTTCCATCCCACTCTTTGCTTGGAGTGCCCTCCCAGTTCCGCTCTGCTCCAAGGCTCCACTCAGCTCCAAAATTCCTAGCCTCAGGGTCTCGCAATTCTACAGTTCTGTGTTTGATCCCAAGAGGCAGCATAAGGAATAAAATGGAGGGCAAAGGGTGAAGTCGAGGGGAGAGAAAGGGGGACCAGAGCCTGCCCCCTGGGATGCACTCACTACAGCCCAAGATGAGAAGGAGACCTTAGACAGTATCTAATCCAATCCTTTCATTTTAGAGAAGAGGAAATGGAACTCCAAAGAGGACAAGAGACTTGTTCAAGGTCATCAAATAATGAGTGACTTGAACCCTTCTCTCCAAATGGTCTTTAGTGTTCTTTCTGCTGCACTAAATATTTGTGCTGTGCTTCAAGGGGTGGAAGAGTGCCGCCTTTCTCTGAGGAAGTGAGGAGGACCATTTCAGGGAAGAGGAGCTGGGAGAGGGCATATCTAGATATTGAGAGGCTCCGGGGGAAGGGAGGTGTGGGAGGACAGTCTGAGTGTTCAGCCATAGAAGTGGGAAATGGGAAGATAGGAAGGTCCAGCAGACCCCAGGTCAGCCTGAGTCCATCTGGAGGCTGAGGAGCCCTTAGGAGGCATGAAGAGGCCTGGGGCAGCATTTGGGCTTGTGTCCTCTGAGCCAGGCCACTGGAGTTTCAGGTTCAGTTTTAAAGCCCACCACATGTGAGGTAGCTGCATTGAGAGAGGAGGGTGGCCGGGAGGGGGTCACGCCGCACGAGGCTCATCCGAAAGGGTTTGGAGCATCTCACGGGAGAAGAACACTCTCAGGATGGACAGAGATTCAAAGGGCCAGCTCCAGGAAGAGGAATTAGCCTGGTTCTGATTGGCCCCGGGGGCAGGACCAGGGGCAGGAGGAGGGACGATGAAAGCAGCTGACAGTCTGATGTCAAGGCTGTGGAACCTCCTGGAAAGGCGAGCTGCCCAGGAGGGAAGGGGCTGCCCTGAGAGGAGTCAGGAAGCTCAGGGACCATTAAATGGTTAAGACTGGATGACTGCTTTTTGAGTCTGTGCAGCAGTAGCAGCAAGGCGGCGGGAAGGAGCGGGCATCCCAGGGGCAATGCAGAGCCCCCATGGGACTGTCTAAGAGGGGTGGTGGGTTGACATACCTTGTGTGGGGGTATTTTAGTAGTCCTCTGAGAGGCCTCCCTTTGGGGGGACCTCTGAGGAGACTGTGGAGGGGCTTCATTAGGAGATCTCTGGGGTCTTTGTTAATTTGCTGCTTCCTTTGGAAGGGGAGTGAAGAACAGATATTTCAGAGCTTCTCTGGAGAGATCTCCAAAGAACTTGCAAAGATCTCTGTTGGAGCATCTCTCTCTGAAGTCTCTGAAGGGTCTCTGGGGAATCTTTGTGGGTAGTCTCTCTTTGGGAGAGTTCTTTGGGGGTCCTTGAGGTTTCTATTGGAGGGGTCTTTGTTGAAGGAGTCTTTCCAGAATGACGTTCCGAAAGGGTCTCAGGGGAATATCTAGGGAGTCTGAATGGGCTATGTTTGGGGAAGAATTAGTATTTCTGGAGGCCTACTTGTGTGGAATGGGGTGTCTCACCGTGAGGGCCATGCAGTGCCGGGCACATACAGCCTTATGCAGCGCCGTCATCCCATCTCGAGCCCGGAAGTCAATGTGGGCTCCACCCAAGCACAGTGTGCGGATCACATCCACTGAGCCCTCGATCTGGGCTGCCAGCGTCAGAGGAGTCTCTGAGGAAGGGTTAGGGGTGTTCTTATGTCCTCCAGTCTGGCCCCTCTTCCCCCATTTTCTTCACCTCAGAGTCACCTGAGCCCATAGCCCACTTGGTTCCCTGATCTCTTTAACCTCCTGCCTCCAGCTCCTGACCCCCAATTCATGAACCCCTGGTCCCCAGTCTTCCAGTCCCCCAGATCTCAGGAATGGCCCAGTTCTCCAACTTGTGCCAAACCACCAAATCTCCATGTCCTTTAGTCCCTTAATCTCCCAGAATTCTCCATTTCCTCCACATCCTCAGACCTCCTGAGCCTGTAGCCCCTATAACCTTTCACCTCTTCCCTCAGTCCCCCAAACCCAGAATCACAGAACATTCAAATTAGAAGGGACCCCAAGTCTAACCCACCACAGCAGGAGTCCTCTCTATAACCTCTAAGGAGTGGTCAGCCGACCTCCACTTGAAACCCTCCTGGGAGGGGCCACCCCCCTGCCACCATCCCTTTTCATTGTCAGACTCATCTCCCTCTGTAACCATCACTCAGTGCTCTTACCTTTGCCTCTGGGGCTACCGAGCACAGCTTCACCCCCAAAACTGCCTTTCAAACATTTAATGATTGATATCATTTCCTCCCCTAAATTTTATCTTATATACCTCAAACCCTCCAGTCATTTGGGCCCCTCAAACCCAGTCCCTTGATCCCCAGAACCCCAGTACCTCAGTCCTCTGCTCCCCAGCTCCCAGAATCCCTAAGCTCCTAGATCCTCAGAAATGTCTTGCCTCCTAACACCTTAGCCTATAAGCTTTCACCACCTGTAGTCTCCCCAAACTTCAAACTCCAACCTACCAATCCAATAGCTCCCCTTAACCTCTCAGGACCCCCTCACCTCAATCCCCAGGACCCCCTTGTCCTCTACATTCTGAATCCCTTTAGTCTTTTAATACATTCCCAATCCTCCGGGGCTGGACCCTCACCTCCTGGCATGAACCTCGGAATCTTCCAATTGTTCATCTCAGATTCCCAGCCCCCAAGCCCCTAGTCACCCAGCCACCAGCCCTCTAATCCCCAGCACCCTAGAGATCATACCTCCTGAGTCAGAGTCATGATAATTGGGGTCCAGCCCCTTGTCCAACAGTCTTGCCACCTTGTCAGATGTGCCAAGCTGTACATACTCCAGAAACTTCTTCAACCCAGTCTAGGTCAGGACACGCACACACACACACACACACACACACACACAAAAAGAACACACTTAGGGCCATGGAAGAGTAGGGGATGATGTGCAGAGGAAAGGATGGAGGATGGTAGGAGACATAGGCTCTCCCAATGCCAGACATCCTCTACTTCTCTTCTCTTGTGGACTCAGGTATCCCCAGGCCTGTCCCTCTCAGAGAGGAGAAGCTTAGGGAGATGAAATGGGGAATGATTGGGGATAAGGATAAGAGACAGGAATGAAGTGTTCCAGGATAAGAAGTAGGGGGTCAAAAAAGAGGCCTGTGAGGGGTCAACAGAGGATTCTTGGAGGAACCATGAGATGAGAAAGGAACATGGTGGGGCCACAGAAGGATATGGCAGCCAGTCAACTCAATTCAATAACTCAACAAGAATTTATTAAGCACCCACTATATGCAAGATACTGTCCTAGGAGCTGGGGATACAAAGACAAGAATAAAATATCCCTTGCCCTCAAGGAGCTTATACTTGAGGAATTGAAATGGGACCCACAGCTGTTACCCTCCTCCCCAACCCCATCCCAGCCTCTTGCAATGTAAGAGAAATAGGATATATAAAGGAACAGACAGATAGAGAGAGAGAGAGAGAGAGATAGACAGGCAGATAGAAAAGCAGATAGGTAGATAGGCAGATAGGTAGGTAGATAAGGAATTGCAGGAGGAAGGACATGGGGGTTCATGAGAAAGTGGAATGGGCATGGAGGGTGTTGGCAATCATGGGGCAGAGGATATGGTTAGTGAAGTAAAAAATACAGCAGCCACAGTGGGGAATGTAGAGGAGAAGGATGCCAGGGGCATGCAGGGAGGCAGGAAGGGACTGTAGAGTCCCAGAATAGAATTATAGCTCACAGATCTATAGTGCTTTTAAGTTTGTCAAGCACTAGACACAAGCCCATGCAATCGATTAGAAGAACTTGGGGAGTCCTGGGGGAAATTCTGAGGCTCACACATGGAGAGGGGAAGATGAGGGGGGAATGTGGGAGGATGGCTGGAGGCATCACAGGGATGGAAGCAGACGATGGAGACAGAGTTCCTTTCTTTCACCTTGGTATGGAGTTTTGCTAGCTGCTTCTCATCCAGATTGGTCTGTTTGTAAACCCGGGTCTTGTATCGGAACTGAGGCAGAATGGGAAGTGACATTAGAGAGAGAGAGACATGAGACAGAGTCAGGGAGACAGCAAGCTAGGGAGGAAGCCCAAGACTGGGGGACAAGGAGGGAATGGGGGGATGGGAAGGGAAGTACCCCTCAGCCCCCTGGCCCTGCCCGCAACTCATGCTGAGCAAAGGGGACAGGCTAACAATGAATGTCAGGTAAAGAGGAATGGAGATGTGGATTCCCAGAGTGAAAAAGGGGGAGAGAGATAACCCTGAGTGTCTTTCCATGACAGACACAGGGGTCAGGGGATCCTTGAAAATGAAGTCTCAGAGAGAGCATGAAGTGTTCTGGGACACCAGGGGCCAGCAGTCAGACAGTACACTATTGTCCTGGGGAAGCTGGGGTCATGGCCACAAGGGGTAACTGGAATGGTATACAGGCAGCAGATTGTTACCTGGTAAGGAGAACCTTTGGGGAAAGGCCACAGGAGCCTTCTACTGGGGCCAGGGGACTGGGGGTGGCCTGTGTGCCAGCTGGAAGTGGCCAGAGGGACCACCCATTTCAATTTCTCTTTTTACATTTACAGAGAAGGAGACTGAGGCCCAGAGGGACTAAGGGATCAATCTAATCCCACCAAAGCTGGAAACGAGCATTCTCCAACTGCCCCAAGGACAGCGGGGAATGGGGAGAGAGCCATGGCTCTGTGGTCGAAAAGTCGGTGCCGCTTCTTGCTTCTCTGACCTTGAACAAGGCTCCTGACCCCTCCCCTCCAGTTCCCTCATCTCTAATACAAGGACATTGCTCCATCTCCAGGCCTGGCGCTCTACTGCTCTAACTGCTGTGCAACCTAGCTCTAGAGTCCAACAATTTCCGGAGCACCACCTGCCAGAAAGTCATTGGAAGACGTGCCTCAATTAGAGGGTGTGCCTTGGGAGGAGGGTATGGGGGGAGAGAGCTGGGCAGACCAAGACCGGGGCGCCGCTTACCTCGAGGTAGGGTACGCCCTTCTCAAAGGACTGGGGGTATTCTCGAAGCAGCCTTTCCTCCTCCAGGAAGTTGGCATCCCGGCCGGAGGATGCTGGCTGGAACAGCCCATAGTTAAGCACATCCTGGAGGCTTTCGCTCAGGGCACACAGGACTTGCTGCTTGGCAGCCCAGATGGTGGCATCCGGATTGAACCGCAGACATTTCTGGGGTAGGGACGAGAGTGTGCCGAGGCTCAGGAGAGCGGTGGGCCTTTCCGAGGGAAGGCCAGCCGCTGCAGAGCGCCCGTCCCTCTGCCTCTCTTGGGGATCTCCCCCCCGCCCCCGCAGTCAGTCTCCCCTGGCCATGGGATCTGGAGCCGGGAGGACCTCAGAGGTCTGGCCTTCTCTCCTGTTCCCGACATGCCTTGCTTCCCACATCCGCCCGACTCGGTGCGTCCCAGTCCGATCTAGACCCTCCCCACTCACAGTCTGATGCAGGTCTGGGATCCCAATCCGGAATACCATCATACTGAAGTGGGCGTCGTCGGGTACCGACATGGAGCGGCCCTGCAGGCGGCGGGCAGAGGCCAGGCTAATGCCGGCCCCCCCAGCCCGGCCCCGCGCCCCTTCGGGTCCCCTCCCCGGGCCGTCCCGGGAGCTGTCGGACTCGGAGCCCCCTTCGGGGTACTCGCTGACACTGCGCCGCTCCTCCTCGCTGGACACGGGGCTTCGGGGCATCGTGGGGCCGCGGGGCCACAGGGAGCCGCAGCATCACAGGCGGCTGGAATAGACAGCAGGCAGGCTTGGGCAGGAAGCTCGGAGCGGGGAAGAGCTCAGCGGGGCCCATGGACCTTCAAGCTCTGTACATCCCCGGACGGGCCTTCTCCTCTGCCCCTCCCTCCTGTTCTGCTGGACACAGGACCGGGACACCGGCGAAGGGGGGAAACAACAGGTTCCCATGCGGCTGGGGGCCTTGTCCCCACACCGGATGGGGGGCACGTGGAGGGGCACATCCGGCTTTGATACCCAGCAGCTGCCCAGGTACCAAGGTGGTCACTGCCCTTCGTCCCCTCCAGACGCGGCCCCCACACGAGTCCCCTACACGCACGCAGCCCAGGCTGTCTCCTTGCCCTTGTCCTTGGCTCCCCCCTCCCATCCGCCCCACTTTGCCGCTGACCCAGCGTAGCCGTGTCCCAGAAACCGAGGAATCACCGCGGGAGCTACTGGCCCACTTTGCCAAGCCACCGAAAATGCTGCTAAAATTAGGCACGGGAGCATGAATGGCCCGACAGGTAGCCTGCCCTCCTGCCCTGACCCTGCTCCTCACCCTGGCCCAGCACCTGGAAGAAGGGGGAGGCCTGGGATCACTGGGCTGAGAAGGGAAGGGCAGGCTGGACAGCAGCTTTGGGAGTTGGGGTGACTCTGTGAGTACGTGTGCAGCTGGACAAGATACCTCAAAGGGTGTTGCCTAGCTAACTGTCCCCAGAGGAAAATGTGGTGCATGGGAACATGGTGGGGCAGAACATTGTGGAGGTGTGCTGGGGCAACCAGAGAGATCTGGGTGGAGATGTGAGGGTGGGTGGAGGGGAACAAGGCCTTCTATGGAGATGAGGTGGGTGTGGCACCTAGGAGGACTGATGCATTGGTGCTCGTGCTGGTGCCGGTGGGATGGCGGCAAGGGTTATGGTAACTGCTTGAAGGGTCAATTAGGACAGAGATACTGGGAATGTAGGGATAGGGGTAGACTTAGCAGATACAGAGTGGGAGTGGTGCTGATAGTGAATGAAGTGAGGGGACCTGATCTCTCTCTCTCTCTCTCTCTCTCTCTCTCTTTCTCTCTCCCTCGTCCCTTCCTCCCTCTGCCCCTTCCTCCCTCTGTCTCTATCCCCCCTTCCTCTTCTCACTCCCTGTCTCTCTCCTCTCCCCCTTTTCCTCCTTCTCAACTGACACTGTGTGAGGAGGTGGTCCTGAGGTGGAAACAGGAATCGGCTTAAGACCACCCCCTTGTCTAGCCCCTTCCCCTCAGCCCTAGAAACAAAACTGCATGGTTTTGTCCCGCCCCCCACCCCCATCCCAAGGAAGGCCAGGCTCCTGGGTTTCCATGGCAATCCAAAGCAGCCAAGGCCCAGCTGACTTTGGGAGGGGGGTGAGGGGAGGACAAATTGTGTTGGAAGCATTTTTCCCACAAGAACCCAGGCAACTCCCCACTCCTCCCAGCTCCTGTTCCCCTCAAGATTTGGCATCTAGTCACATGATCCCCAACCCAATGTTCCAGTTGACCTCAGCCCTGATGGAATTGGGGGGAGTGGGGTTTCCAAAGACTCAGCTTATCACCCCCCACCAAAACCACCCAGAGCAATAGAGCTGATACTTGGCTCCATCTGCCTGCAGATCTGCCGCCTTACCTCCCAAGGCTAGCACCAGAGCCCCCCACCCCCAGGCCTGGACAAACACTGGCTCCCCCCTTCCCCCCCAGCCCTGGGCTGAGGGCGGGAGCTGGCACACATCGCCGGGGCGGCATGAATCAAGCGCGCCGGTAGCTAAGAATAGCTAGAACGCAGCTGGTGAGGAGACAGGCTGAGGATGGCAGCCCTGGGGGGTGGGGGAAAGGAAAAGGGGAAACAGGGGGTATGGGGTGAGGGGTGGCCAAGGGGACACTGGGCAGGGCCAAGCTGAGGGAGAAAGAAAAGGGGAAGTGAGTATGCTTGAGATGGGGAGAAATGCAGAGAAGAGAAGGAAGGGAAGAGGAGACAGGGTGCTCCTGGGGGAGGACAGGGAGAGACTGGACTGAGGTGGGGGAGAGAAGGGGGAAGTGGTAGGGAATGGGGGCCAGGCAAGAGAAAAAGGAAGTAGGAAGGGCAAAGAGGAGACTCCTGGGGGTGGACAAGGGAGGCTTTCCAGGAACTGAGAAGGAATGAGACTGGGGGGGAGGGGGGTGAGAGGCGTAATGAGGGGAAAGAGATAAGAGAACCCGGTTGTAATGAGGGTGGAAAAGGGGAGACTGGGCCGATGCTGGGGAAAGGGGGAGGGAATAAGAGGCTTGGGGGAGGGGTGCAAGGAGAGAAGGAAGAGGAAAGGGAAGAGTATCATAGTACGAGCTGAATGAGGGAGGAAGACCCGGGATGGCAGTGGGAGTAAGGAAGGAAATGGGAGAAGGGGACTGAGGCATTAATAGGGCACAGGGGTGAGAGATGGTGGGGGAGCACCGGAAGGAGGAGAGAAGGGGGCAGGGGGAAAGCAATGGCAGCAGACATGGGGATCCATGGGAAAGAGAGGAAAATCAGAAGGAAGAGAGAATGAGGAAGGTGCCGGAGGAGAGATGAGGCAAAAAATAGTGGGGAGACAGGGGGGCTCTTACGAGAGCCTGAGAGGAGGCTCGGAGAAGGGGCCTCACTGAGGATGAAGAGGAAGGGCATGGAGGCCCAGGCCTCACAGAGAGGAGGGGAGGGGTGCCACGGCCAGAGTGAGCATGAGGTGAGGGCTTCTGGGGTGGCCTGGGATAAGGGACTGGAAACATGGGACAGAAGAGATGAGAGATAACGAGGAAGAGAAGGGGAAATGGGCAGGAGAGAGAACAAAGGGGACGGGGGAAAAAAGAGGGAAGACAAGAGAGATGGGGTGACAGGCAATCAGGAGAAAGGACAAGAGAGATGGGTGGGGGCGCTGGGGAGAGAGACGGAGGGCCAGAGAAGACAAAGACGGATGGGGTCAGAGAGGACAAGGGGGACAGAGGAGCTAGAAGAGATGGTGGGACCGGGCATGAGGGAGGTGAGGGACACCAGGGACAGGAGACAACGGGGGATGGGGGAGTGGCCAGGGAAGGGGGGGGGATAGTACTGGAGAAGGAGCACCCAAACCCAGGAGGCTAGGGAGGTAGGAGTGGAGCAGCAAGGCCAAGGTTTGGGGGAGACGGGCACCAGGGGGGACGACCCACCTCCCTCAGGGCCCCAACCCCCTCCCCGCTTAGCTCGGGATCTGGGACAGGGCACTGGGGACTGGGGCGTAACCCAATTCAACGTTGCCCACGGCAACCGTTCCCCTCACCCAGGCCCTCCCCCTCCCCCCAAATGGGGGAGGCAGCGGCTAAAGACGGCTCCGGGTGCCCACCCTCCCCATCCCTTCTATCCTCACTCACACATGTTCCAAGCCCCGGCCTCCCCCCACACCCCCAGTCCCCCTTACCTGACCGGCGGGGCTGCTGGGTCCCAGTCGGCGGCGCCCGCGGCCCCCTGTCCCCCCCCCCCCCCCCCCCCCCCCCCCCCCGAAGACAGAGACCCCCCCTCAGGCCATGCCCTAGCACCCCGGAGGGGGGGAGGGGGGAGGGGAGGGCCGGGGACCTCACCCCCCCCTCGGGCCGGGCCGGGCCCTGGGCATCCGCAGAACGCCCCCTCCCTCCTCGGGCCGCCCCCTCGTCTGTCTCCGGGTGGGCTCCGGGCTCCGAGCTCCGGGCTCCGGGCTCCCCCCTTCCCCGCCCCCCTCGTGGCTGGCAGGCTTGGCCGAGGCTTCGGGATTCCTCCTCCTTCTCCACCTCCTCCTCCAGCCGCCGCCGCTGCCGCTGCCGCCTCCCTCTCCTTCCTCCTCGCCTCCTCCTCCTCCTCGCTTCCTTCCTTCCTTCCTTCCTTCCTTCCCCGCTCCCTCTCTCCTGCCGCCTGCTCTCTCTCTCTCCCTCTCTCTCTGTCTCTCCCTCTCTCCCTCTCCGAGTGTGTGTGTGTGTGTGTGTGTCTCTCTCTCTCTCTCTCTCTCTCTCTCTCTCTCTCTCTCTCCTCCCCCTCTCCGTTCCCTCCCTCTCCCAGCCGGCAGAAGAGACCTCGCCCCTCCCCACGCCCCCAAACCTCGCCCGCCCCTCCTCTTCACAAGTGGGACCCCAAGCCCTTTCGTTCCCTCCCCGCCTCCAACTGAGTTCCCCCCTCCCGCGACCCGCCCACCTGAGGCTTTGCCCCTCCCCCTGTGCCTCCCCATCCAGATCCCCCTTCCCCTGCGCCCCAGGATTTGAGAGGTCCTCAATTTGTCACCTTCTCCTCCTGCCTCAGACCAGCCCCTCTCACCTTCCAATGGCCCTCCCTTACCCCTTGGCTGTCCAGCTTGGGGCGGGGGGAGGGGGCTGGCTTCCTCCCCCTAACAACTGAGCCCCGCCCTTTCAGACCCGCCCCTTCCCCACCTGAGGACCGACCATGCTGAATTGTACCCCTCTGGCCTGAGCACACTCATACTCACATACATATGGGCACACACATTTGTTCACATCATACCCAGGTACATACATACTCCTACACACATAGACCCAAGCGTGCATGCACACAGAATCCAAGCTTCCTCACACCGCACACGTTTATCTTGTGTTCTACTTGTCTGGGTCCCTATTGTGTAGCTCCTTAGCAGAATGAGGCCAGGGCTGTCTCCTTGGTGCCTCAGTAGCCCCACACAACCCAGCTTCCCCAAGGCAGAGGCCGGGCTGATTCCTGCCCCCGACCAGGTCTACTCCCCTGCACTGATGTGCCTGCCAGTAGACTGCCTGCCCAGCGTGGGGTGTGGGGATTGGGAGACAGTGCTTTGGAGTAACCATGGATCTCCTGGAGGTAGCCCAGGAAAAGCTGAGGCACATTGTGGTCCTCAAGCCAGCAGGACGTGGAGGACCTCACCCTCTTCCACACAGGACATTGTCATGGTGGACGTGCTCCGTGACAGCCTCATACACCTGGGTCCAGCATCCATCCTGCTTTGTGACTCACTGAGCAGCCCCGATTACAGGGTCATTAACCAGACTCCTCTCCGTGGCTGTTATTTATCAAGGAAAATTGTATGACCTTAACATAGATTGAGCATAAGAGATTCCCTCCCCCACATTCTGGGACTCCACCTACCAGGCCTTCTCTTTGGTCCTCATACGTAACCGTCCATCTCCCATCACCAGGCCTTTGCAGTCATCAGCCATGCCAGGAATGCCCTCCCTCCTTACCTCTGCATTCTTAGTTTTTAAGATTTGGATCAGATGCCATTTTCTACATGGAGCCTTCCATGGTCCTCTCCCAATTGCTGGCACTCTCCTCAAAGTATCTCGAGTGTAAGTACTTGGTATGTATTTGTATTCATTCACTCTCTATTCTCCTGTACTTACTGACATGTGCAGCCTGCTCCATCCCTCACTGGAACACAAGTGGCATCGTTTCCCTCTTTTGGACTTGACCTCCAACATCTCACCTCGTGCCAGCCATACACAGCCAGCACTTAAGAACATGTGTTGTGTCTGGACTGACTGACTGACTGACAGACAGAACCACTTCCAGGTTGCCTCTGCTCAACCTGCTCAAAGGATGAGCCTTTAAAAAAAAGAAACAAATGGGAAAAACAGAGGGATCTTGTATCCAAAGCACCTGCCAGGACCTTGTGTGACAAGATGTTGTCTGCTGCACAGAATTGCTTGCAAAAGCCTACCTGGTGGGTCCATTCTCATATTTTTGTTAAGAATATAAATCGTCCCTATAACCCCAGGCTGCTTCCCAGGTACAAAAGAAACATCTTCCTTCCTTCCTCCCTTCCCTCCTGTCCCTCTTCCTTCCCTCCCTCCTCTCTTCCTTCCCTCCCTCCTTCCCTTCCCTCTGTCCTTTCCTCTCTTCTTTTTCTTCCTTCTTTCCTACCTCTCTCTTCTCCCTCCCTCCTTTCATTTCTTTCCTTTCCTTCCTCCTCCCCTCTCCCTGTCTTTCTTCCTACTTCCCTGTCTCTCTTTCTTTCCTTTTTCACAAACTAATGCTAGATGACTAGAAAACTTGGAAACATCCCAATGCCCAAAGAGTCACCATGACAGGTGGTCCAAAGGGTGATGGAGAGATTTCAGAGAGGAACAGACTAAGCTGCTGCCTTTTTCCCATGAGAATGTATCAAGAAGTGCCTTCAAGGGGGTCATGGAGGAAACAGTTTGCCAGAAAAAGAGCTAGGTAGCGTGGGTAGTGGAAGCACTGCTGGTACCCATGCACATTAAGAACCTTGAAGAAGGCACAGGGGGCGGAGGGTCAACGGAATAACTTGAACAAGAATCCAACAGGCCTCTGGACCAAGTCATTCATTCATACAACAAACATTTCTTTCTAACCCTGTGAGTCCGTGAGGTATCACTAGCCAACCTCTCCCCAGGATTCACAGAGGGCCAACCTCAAGCCCCGCATCATGGAACTAGGCATTTCTGGTCACTCCCCAGGTGGGGTCACTTGTGAGGGACTGTCTGATGTTGGCTACTGCCTGGACTGCTCTCTCTCCTCCTCTCTTACTACTGACCTCTCTGACTTCCTTTAAATCCCAACTGAATTTCCACCTTCTACGGGAAGCCTTCCTCAACCCCTCTTAATTCCAGGGCCTGCCCTCTGTTGATTAGTTCTTATTTATCCCATCTATAGCTTGTCTGTATGTATTTGTTTTCTCCCCCACTAGATTGTAAGCTCCCTGAGGGAGCTTACTTACTGTCTTTTGCCTCTTTTTGAATCCCTAACTTGTATCACAGTGCCTGGCACATGGTGAGTGTTTAATACCTGCTTGTTTCTTCCCTCTCTTCCTGACCACATACCCCTTACAAAGCCCTCATACACACGTACCTTACCTACACAGACGCATGCATACACACACTCTCTGCTCCTGCTCTGTCTGTCTCGGTCAATCAAGCAATCAATAAACATTAATAAAGTACCTGCTATGTGCCGGGCACTATGCTAAGCAGTGGGGGTACAAAAAGAAGTAAAAGATAATGCTTGCCCTCAAGGAGCTTACAATCTAATGGAGGAGACAACATGCAAAAAATATATTCTAAGTAAGCTCTATACAGGATAAGTAGGAACTAATTAACAGAGAGAAGGCACTGGAAAAAGAGGGTTTGGGGAAGGTGTCCTGTAGTAGGTAGGATTTTAATTGAGACTTAAAGGAAGCCAGAGAGGTCAGTAATCAGAGCAGAGGAGGGAAAACATTCCAGGCAGGGGGAACAACCAGACGGATTGCCCAAAGCCAATTAACGGCGGGTCTTGTTTGTGGAACAGCCAACAGGGCGGTGTCCCTGGATCGAAGGGTACATAGTAGGGAGAAAGGTGTAAGAAGACTGGAAAAGGATGAGGGAGGGGTCTCTGTCTCGCTGTCTCTTTCCCTCTCGCTGTCTCTGTCTCTGTGAGGGTCTCCCTGTCTCTCTGTCTGTCTCTGTCTCTGTGTCTGTCTGTCCCTGTCTCCCTGTCTCTCTGTCTCTATCTCTCACACACATCCATACGGCATATACACTCAGGACAGTGGTAGGACTTGGGAGCTAGCACCAACTATCTCCTGTTATCATGAGAGCCGTGGGAGCTGGAAGGGAGGTCCAAAGTCTTGGCCGAGCGTACACCGTCCCTGCCAGGTGGTGATCTAGTCTCTTCTCGAGCACTTCCAATGATGGGGAGCTCACTGCGAGCAGACACAGCCTGCTTTACTTTTGAATAACAGAGACAGTGACGAGTCAGAGAAAAAACTGAAAGAGAAGGTGAGAGACAGAAATGGAAAGTGAGAGAGGAGAGGGGAGGAACCCGTGGGGTCAGGGGCCTGGGGTACACTTTGCGGAGTGAGCTGGGCTAAGTGAGTGCAGGAGATTCAAACACAATGGTCCCTGCCCTCAGGGCGCTCCCTTTTAATAGGGATTACAGTGAATCCAGGGGCCCTGCGGGGGGGGGGGGGGGGGGGGGGGAATGGTGCAGACAGTTTGGGCCCCAGAAGCATTGTAGAGGCCTGGCTCAGGACAACATCAAGTGAAAACTCACCTCTAACCCAGGGACAATCTTTCCTAAATACTTTGAGGAAGCATTTCTTGATATTGAGCTGAAGTCTACTTCCTTAGAATGTCTTCCCCTCAAAAACCCCACATAGAAATCACACACACGCATGGGTTCAGGCCACACTGGAGGAAGGGACGTGCTTAAAGTGGCCCCCGGCTCCAGCCGCCCCCCCCCCCCCCCCAGGTCACTTGGGCTCTTCCAGCTCTTGCCCTCCCACCACTAGCATCCCAGCACATGCATCCCTCCTGACAGGAGTCATGGGGATCAAAAGGTCCCAGAACCCCCCGGGGCAGGGTGGGCTCCACTATAACGGGAAAGTACCAGCCTAGGCTTCAGTTGTATAGTAACAGCTATTTAGTAACAAATAAGCCCAGACAGTCTGGGCCCCTTCCGTCGCCTCTGGGAATAGAACTCAAAAATGTCGGGAGAAAAGGGACCAGGCTCACTGCCGCCACAGCCTGGGACCAGACAGCTGGAGGAGGGTCTTGGGGGAGGGGACCTCTGTCCCTGTTCCAGGGAGGCCGGGACTGGAGGGGCCTCCATGGTGGTGGGAGAGGGGCTGCACCCTTGCATCCCCAATGCTCAATGCTTGGATCCCTGAGACTCGACCCCTGGGTCCTGGGCCCTTAAATTCTTGAGTATGTGAGGGGAGACTGCAACTGGGGGCCCCGAATATCTGAGTCCTAAGCCCCTTTAAGCACATCTATTCCTCCAGCTCAGCCTGAACTTGTGCTGGAGATCATGGGAAGAATGGGGCGGAGAACTCTTGGAAGTAAGAAGAGAGGAGGTTGTGGTGGGGAGGGGGGGGGAACCCAGGGCGGGGAATTTAGCTAAAGAACGTTAGAGGTTTCCGGCCACAGCAACAGGACCTCCTGGGAGCCAACAGGAAGGAAGGGATAGCCGGGAAGAAAAGAAAGAAGGAGAAAGAGAAGGAAAGAGAGAAAGAAGGAAATAGAGAGAAAAGGAAGAAAGGAAGAGAGAAAGAAAGAAAGAAAGAAAGAAAGAAAGAAAGAAAGAAAGAAAGA
>NW_020954086.1:230639-256095 GCF_900497805.2 Vombatus ursinus
AAAGAAAGAAAGAAAGAAAGAAAGAAAGAAAGAAAGAAAGAAAGAAAAAGAAAGGAAGGAAGAAAGAAAGGAAAGAAGGGAGGGAGGGAGGAAGAGAGGAAAGGAGGGAGGGAGGAAGAGAGGAAAGGAGGAAAGAAGAAAGGAAGGCAGGACAGCAAAGCACTAAGAGATAGAGACAGAGAACAAGAGTCCACCTCTGAGACCAGGTGCTCAAAGGGTGCCGTGCCATGCAGTGGTTCTGGGTTCTGGGCTCCCTTCTGGCCCTTGGGTCCTTCAGTGCTGGGAAAGACCAGAAGAGAGGCCGGCGAGATGCCCAGGCAGAAGAACAAGTGAGAGAGTCCCTTATGCTTAAGGTAAGCAGGATAAAAGGAACGGGGGGGGGGGGGGGGGGGGGGGGGAGGGGGTTGGGGGAGGGGAGGTAAAGGAGGCAGATGTGTGTTAGGAGATGGCCAAGGGATTAGGGAGGTGCCGACAGCTGGGCATGATGGAAAGAGGCCTGGACTTGGGAGTCAGGAAAGATGGGAGTTCCAATCCTGTGTCTGGAGCTTACTTTCACCCTTTTTTGCTCAGTTTCCCCAAATATAAACCTTTAAATGCCATATAAGTACCAGTTGTTACAATGGGGAGCAGGTATGGAATTGAGAGGGATGAGGAAGAATTCAGAGACTGGGATCAGGAGAGAAAGCTGAGGAACTGAGGGAGAAGGGCCAGGGGAGCAGGGAGATCACGCCAGAGGGGAGCCGCAGGATGGGACGAAAGAGAACTGAAAGCCCTGCCCTCCTTGTCCACCAGCACCTCCAAGAGGCCCTGGAGTTGTCCCCTTTCCAAGGGCCAGAGACACCCGCTGGAACTACTGAGGCGGAGGGTGCCCAGGGAGAGGAAGATGAGGAGGAACCCATAGCGACTCCCACTCCCGGCCTCACGCCATCCCCGACACCTGAGGATGCCATTTCCTATGTCTGTGAGTGAGGGAGGGGAGAGTGTCACCCCTCTGCGGCCTGACTGCAGGCAAGGCAGGGATGACGCTGAGGTAGCCCTCAAACTTGGGCCTCTCTCCTGAGCAGCGCCTTCCTCATCCTTTGAGGAAACATGCTTGGGCCAAACTAAAAACCAAACCTAGCCAGTGTCCCCCCTCACTGTCTCTCCCAGCCCCACTGGCCTCTCCCTCTCCGACAAACCCTAGAACCATCCCTGCTGAGCTCCCCTCTGCTGACCATCTGTCCCCATACTTGGGCCCCTGGTTGTTGATACCTGCTAACCGTCCCCACACCTGGGCCCGTGCTTGTGTGCTGCCCGGCTGACCGTCCCCACACCTGGGCCCCTGATCATTGATGCCTGCTGACCGTCCCCACACCTGCACCCCTTATCGTTGATGCTCGCTGACCATCCCCCCACTTGGGCCCCTGATCATCAATGCCCCGCTGCCCGTCCCCACACCTGGGCCCGTGCTCGTGCGCTGCCCTGCTGACCATCCCCACACTTGGGCCCCTAATCATTGATGCCCGCTAACCACCCCCACACCTGGGTCCGTGCTCATGCCCTGCCCCCTCACTCAAAGAGGCCCCATCTCTATCACCCCCTCCCAGTGGGCCGCCTGACGGGGCTGGACTCTGGGTTGCATCAGCTGCATGTCAGACTCTACACTCTGGATGCCAGGGTGGCAGAATTGTCTCGGGGGCTGCAGCTACTGCGGAAAGAGGCCAGAGACACTCGGGAAGCCCTGGAGGCCCTGGAGGAAGGCCAGAAGCAGGGGCAGCGAGATCGAGGGCGCCTGGAGGGTGAGTGTGGGATGGGGCCAGACAGAAGGGAGGGGGGCACTGGCCGTAGGGGGCCCTGGGCTGCCAGGCAGCAATGTGGGGGACACCGGATGGCAGGGAGTTGGGGGGTGTCCTGAGCGGGGGCTGGCAAGGCCCCGGGCCGACACCGTGCCCTGCCTCTTGCAGGTTGCTTGAAAGGCCTCCGCCTGGGCCACAAGTGTTTCCTCCTATTCCGGGATTTCCAGGCCCAGAGTGCAGCCCATGCCCACTGTGGGGCCCGTGGGGGCAGCCTGGCCATGCCTGCTGACCGGGCTCAGATGGAGGGCCTGACTCGATACCTTAAGGCTGCCCTGGCCCCCTACAACTGGCCCGTGTGGCTGGGCATTCACGACCGGAGAGCAGAGGGCCTCTACCTCTTTGAGAACAGCCAACGGGTCTCCTTCTTCGCCTGGCATCGAGCCCCGCTCATGGGTGGCCCAGGGGCTCCTACTCCTCATGGTCCAGGCCACCCTGCCCTGGGGCCTGACCAACCCAATGGGCGAGAGCAAGAGAATTGTGTGGCCCAGGCCTCGGATGATGGCTCGTGGTGGGACCATGACTGCGAGAGACGGTTCTATTATGTCTGTGAATTCCCCCAGTAGGGGTACAGACTCCCACCGTCTGGTGTTCTCCCCTACCCCTCCTCCTCCCAGGATCTCTTTCCTCTCTAGTACTCCCCTAATGCCTTCCTTGAGGACCCCTCCCACTCCTGAAGTAGCCTTTCCTTCACCACTCCCCGCCTTCTCCTTGAGCACCCCAAGGCTGCCCTAGGCCTCTGTAAGCCTCCTCGCCCTCTTTGGGGAACGCTTCCCCTTCCTTTTAAAGGGGAGCTCCAGAATTCATCCTTCAACACCTAGCTCAAGCCCACCTGGGCCTTCTCCCCACTGGGGCCCTCCCTTGGAGCCCCCAGGCAGAAGCGCTCTGCTCTTCATAGCTTAGAGTGGGGCCTCCAGGGCCTCCCCTCCAGGGCACGGATCTCCTTCCTCCCCAACCTGGTGCCTGAAGCAGGGCAGGACCCACAAAGGCAGCCAGGAAGCACCACCTGAGCCCCAACAACGGGGCAAGCTGACTTGGGAGCTAGTGAGCTCCCTGTGTCTGGAGGTCTGAAAGCAGAGACGGGAGAAGGCCCCGAGATGATTCACATTCAGCTGTTGAATGGCGGAGATGACCCGATGAGGGCCCAGCTGAGAGGCCTTGGGAGCTTATCACTGGAGAATGAGCAAGAGCTTTTCATCAGCCATCCATCCCCCCCAAGAGCTGAATAGTGGGGATGTCTCTGCGGGGGCCGGAGGGCACCTTCTCAGAGGCTTCCCAGGAAGGACTGGCTCCTTCCTCGCCCTGCCCCGGCCCTCCAGTCCCTTTCTCTGCTCTCCCCCCTGGGATGGGCTTGGAGAAGGCGGGAATGAGTGAGGAAAATGCTGAAGGCTTGACAAAAGCATGTGTAGCCAAGGCCAGAAAGGTACGGCTGTGATCACAGGACGAAGGTGACCGGAAAACCCAGCAGGTGGAAAGGGCGACCTTCCCCAAATCCTTTCCTTCCCTCCTTTGTGAAATAAAATCTGGAAAGAGGTGGCACAAAGCGGTGAGCCTGAGTCCGTTCATCAAGCATTTATTAAGGGCCGACTGCTTGCTAGGCACTGTGACCACAAAGGCAACATTGAAACAGTCCCTACCCTCAAGGGGCTTACTCTCTTCTGGTGGAGACACATTTCACGCTAACAAGGAACAGTAAGTGTTCTGCCTGCCTCTTCCTCCGGAGCTCAGAAGCCTCGAGCTATCCTGGGGCTATCTTGGCACACTTCTCTCTGTGCTGACCCCCGAGGGAGCCTCTCCTGGGCACACACTGGCCCTTCTCCCACCCCGCCTTCCATGCCCCAGGGTCAGGAGCCTCATTCTAAGCTCTATCCCTGCCCGCCAACAGCTGTCTCAAGGTGGGACGCTTTGTTGCTTCTGACAATTTGAGAGCCTGGGGCCCACGTTTCAGTCCTGACTCTTCCGGAGCCTCGGGAGGGGGCCAAAAAGGACCCCATGCACACACCACAGGTGCTCCTTCAGCAGGAGCCCCCTCCCCTTCCCCCTCCCTGTCATTCAGCCCAGGTCCGCCCCTCTCAGAGGAGGAAAGCGGCCTCGAGCAGTAGGGAGGGGTGTCAAGGGGCCACGGGTTAAGACCTGCCTGACTGACCCGATCGTCTCCACGAGTTCTACCCGAGGGGCTCCCACCAGCTCCAGGAGAGCCATCTCAGAGATCTGACAGCCAGGAGAGCTAAGCAAATCTTTGGCAGCATGCAGAGGGCCAGTCTGATCCTGTGTCTCGAGTTGTGGCTGGCTCTGAGCCCCACATCTTAGGAAGAACATTGACCCGCGAGGCCACAGCCCAAGGAGGGTCTCTAGGATAGCCAGGGGACGGGAGGAAGGGCACACAAGGCCCTCCTGGCAGCTATCCAACCCCACCCCGGGGCGATTCCACCCTCTGGCCCTCACTCCAGACTACCCACCCAGGAAAGAATTGGACTGACCAAGGGTGCGCTGGGCACAAGCGGGGAGACCAGGGTTGAATGTAGAGAGTGCCGGGAGCCTGTATGCCTCGGACCATGACGAGAACACCCAGATCCTTCCTGAGGTTCCGTGGAGCTGGGCGTGGCCTCCGGGTGCCCCCATTGGGCAGCTCCAAAGGGCCATGACCAAAGCTGCACAGAGGGTCAGTGAGACAGCTGGGGTCGCAAAGGCTGCAGCAGGAGGCTTAGAGGGCCCTGGGGGCGGCTGTGCAGCCCCAGCTCAGAGCAGGGCCAAGGAGGACAGCTCAGTCCTGCCTCTGTGGCGCGGTGGCCTTGAGCAGATCCTCTCCCTGCTTTAGAGCTCGGCTTTGCCAGCCAGGAAATAGTCAGGACCTCTCTACGAAACCAGCTTTACATCCAAGGTTAGCCTGCTTGTGCCCTAGGCTGAGTCCTTCTCCCCCAGCCTCACTTTCACCAGCCCTCCAGTTATGGGAGCTGCCAGACCCTCCCGGCTGGAACTGCCCATGACTCGGAGGTCAGAAATGGGTGAGGAGCACTCATGTTCACGCAGGCCTCCACATGGCCCCTGAAGCACCAGGAACGCCTCCCCCCATCTCTCTGGCCCTTGGGTTTCTGTTCTTTCAAGTGATGGGATGTACTGGGTGGTCTTAACAGGCCCTTTTGCTCCAAGTGAACTGCAGCCTTTCTGTGTCTGTACCCTTCCCTGCCCCCCGCCACCACACACACCCCTCAGGCTTGGCACGGAGCAGGCTCTTAATGAATCCTCGGGGGTTAAAAGGCACATGGAGTAAACAGTCTATGAACCCGAGCACCCGAGAAGTCAGTGACTGATGGAAGGTCCTGCCCGCCCCCGCCACGCCCCCCCCCCCCCCCCCCCCCCCCACCCCCCCCCCCCCCCAGGGAGTCACCAGGAGTTGTGGTGAAGGAGGCTTCAGACCAGATGGAAGCCACAACTCCCAGGGCAGAAGTGGTGGGCTTCCAGGCAAAGGTGGCCGGGGCTCCCCAGAGGCACAGGCTGAGCTGTGGATGTGCAGGGATCGGGCCAGAGTTCCGCCTCTCCTGCACATACGCATGTACGTGCACACAAGCATGCGCACACATGCATACACAGCAGTCCACATATGCACACACGCATGTACACACGCTTGCTCATGCACACCCCCACACGTGCACTACGCACATGTGTGTACACCCATGCATGCATGCACACAGCATCCTAGAACACCCAAACGTGGAATTTGGAAGAGGAGGACCCATCCTCTCCTTCATGGGGAGTCAGGAGAACTGGGTGTGAGTGCCAGGTTGGCCCAGACTCACTGGTTGACTTTGGACGCGTTCCTGGGAAAATGAAGGTGAAGGGTCACACCAGAGAGCCCCCAACCGCACTTCCTTGGCCCTTCTTTCTGACGCTGGTGTCCCAGGATTCTAGGATTCAATGTCACCTCACCTGGGCTCTGTGGCTGGGCCTCCACTTGAGAGCTAGCGGGAACCTTAGCGATAGCCAGCCTGGCACCCTCATTTTACAGATGGGAAAACTGAGGCCCAGATGGGGGAGGCAACTTTATAGGAGAACCGGATTCAACCTTTCATGTTCCACTTGGGGGAAGCGACGTGGAGGGAGGTGTGAGTCACTGGACCAGCATGCCACAAATGACTTTTGTCCAAAGTCACAGGTGTAGACCCCAAAGCTAGCTCTAAAACCCAGGCCGTAGAATCCTAAGATTCAGACCTGGAAGGCGCTTGGAAGATGTCTCTCTAGTACCAGCCTCTTCAGCGCATAACAACATCGAGAGGATGAGGTGGCCCTGGCCCTGGGCCTGAATTCGAATCCTGCCTCAGACACTGGGTGACCCTGGTTAGTCTCTCAGCCTCAGTTTCCTCATCTGTAAAATAGCATCTACCTGTCAGGGTTATTGTGAGAGGAAAAAATGAAATAATATATGCAAGTTGTTGTGCAAAGCTTAATACTCTGTGTACATGCTAGATTGTTATTGTCATTGTTATTATTATTACAGATGAAGATCGTGAAGCCTAGAAAGGTTAGGTGGCTGGCCACTGCCAGTCAATCAACACTGTTAAAATGCCTACTACGTGCCACACACAGAAGTGAGCGCAAAGCCAGGGCCTCCACCTCCAGGCAGCACTGATGTGGTACCATGCGTGTGCACAGTGTGAGTGGCTCAGGAACAGGCCTCCACTGAGGACCACGATGGCAGTGATTCGGGGATGACCTCTAGGCCAGCACTGGGGGTGCAGCTGGCCCACAGCTGGTAGACAGTCCCCAGCCAGAGGCTCTAGGACTGGATGAGCAAACCCCAAGACCCCAGGAGTCCCAGAATGGGGGCCAGGCTGGGAAAGGCCTCCGCCCAGAGCCTGGCCTGGAAGTCCGGAGGCCCCCAGCCCTGCCTCTCCCTCACCGTGTCGATGCTCCAGAGTAGACACCATCTGGCTCCATCCTCTCATTTTCTGGATGGCGAAAACTGAGACCCAGGGAAGGAAGAGGACTCGTCTGAGATCTCCCAGTTGACCCAGACTGAGACACAGCTCTGGAGCTTCTAAGAAACCATCTATTCCAACTCTTTCATCTCACAGAAGAGGAGACCGAGGTCCAGAATGGTCCCCAGGAAATCGGGGGTAGCGCCGTGGACAGCTCCTAGAGCCGAGGGCCCATCCTGGAGGATCAGCAGTGACTTTAGGAGCCAGGATGGGCTCTCCCAGAACGGAGGTGGAGGTGTGAACTGGTGTGAAGGGCCAGGAGGGGGATGTCTCAGTCCCTTCCGAGGAATGGGGAAGAGGATGAGTATTTGTATGGTACCTACTATGTGCCAGGCACTGTACACTTTACAAATATGATCTCCTCTGACCCTCCCAACAACCCTGAGAGGAAGGGGCTATTATTCACATTTTACAGATGGGGAAACTGAGGCCAGCAGGGCTCAGGGTCGCTTAGCTAGGCAGGGTCTGAGGCTAGGTTTGAAGGCCTCCCATTCCAAGGTCAGTCAGGTATCCACAAAGGGCCGACCAAGTCTGGGCCATGCTAAGCACTGGGGATACAGATACAGAAAGGCCTTGTCCCAAGTGGCCACTCCCATTTCTCCCTCTTGTTTGGAGGCTGACTGAAGGACCCAAGCGGGCTTGGCCCAGAGATGAGAAGACCGGGCCCGGGCAGGAACAGAAGGACTGTCTCTAGGCACTGAGGGGCCATCAGGTGGGAGATGCGGCATGGAGTGAGAGAGAGCTGACCCCAAAGTCAGGAAGCTCCGGTCGTGTGACCCTGGGCAGGTCACTTCACTTCAGCAACCTCGGCCATCAGAAAGCAGTTATTAAGCACTGACTGTGTGCCAGACCCCATGCTAAGCACAGAGGACAAAAAAGGAGGCAAAGGCAGTCCCTGCCTGCCCTCAAGGAGCTCACAGTCTAAGGGGGCAGCCAACTCACCACAGCTCCGTATTGGAAAGTCATAGACAGCACAAGTGGGAGATAATTAGCAGAAGGAAGGCTCTCGAAGTAAGAGGGGTGCGGGAAAGCAAGGGGCCACCCTCCTGCAGATCTCTAAATCCTGGAGGCCCCCTGGCAGAGGCATGGAGGAGAGGCTTGGGAGGACCTTCCAGCCCTGTGAGTCTATAGATGCTGGGGGGGAGGGGGAGGTACAAGCCGCGGGAGCTTGCTGCCTGCCTGCCCTCGGTCTCTGTCCATGCCTGTGTTGGGCTGGGCATGGGACAGGCACGACGCAGGGCGCTGGGCTCAGGTTCGTGAGGGACTTTAAAGATGGGGAGGTGGGTAGGGGGCCCATGCGTGCATGAATGTGCGTGAGTGTGTGTGCACACACATGTATGTGGTGTGTGCTGTGTCACACACGTTGCGGTATGCATGTATTTGGACATGTGTGCACACACGCATGGGTATGGGGTGTTTGGGGTTCAGCACACACATGTGGAGTATGGTGTGTGTGTGCACACATGAGCTGTGGCGTGCATGCACACATGCACATTTGTGTATGCTCAGTCCTGGCACCACATGGTGCCGGGCTGTCTGACTGGGAGGCCGTGCACGTGTCTGCATGTGCCGTGCTGTGTGTATGACTGGGATGAGTCAGCCTGCCAGGCACTGGGCTGGTGTCTAGGGACTGAATGTGAGGGGGTGCAGAGAACAAAGCCCTCCTCATCCCGTTCAGGGCCCCCTTGGAGCCTCTCCTGGGCGGGTCTGGAGCCCCCGGGGCCTCGGCCCACAAAGGGTGCTGGCTGCAAGCTGAGAGCCCGGGGAGGGGAGACCCCTTTCTGCCAGCTATGCCTATGCGATCTCCGGCAAATGCCACCCCTTCTCTGGGACTGTCTCCTCGGCTAGGGGGACTCCAAGCTTCCTTCTGCCTCTCGATCTATGCCCCTTTCATCCTTCTCCCCACACAACCCCGCTTTCCACCAGGGAAGGGATTGCTTGCTTCCCTAGAATCTGGGAAAGTCAACCATAGGCTCAACAGCCCAGGGATAGAATTAGGTAGCAGGTTGGAGAACCTGGGAATGAAGACTGGTGACAGTGGGAAGAAAGGAGGAGACAGGGCTGGGGCAGCCTACTGATTGAAAAGGAGACACCGGGTCAAAGAGGACCCCAAGACAAAGAAGGTGTGGGGCTCCAAAAGCCAAGGAGATGATGGGGTTTCAGGCTGCCCAGTTTCCAGAAGGGGCACTCAGGACCAGCTCTCTGCTCAGACTCCATTCCATCTAGTTCTAGGATACAACATATGAAAAACAGGGAGACTTCATGTTGGTCTTTGCATGCTGGGCAAACAGTAGGAACCACCTAAGCGCTTATTGTGGTGACTCTGGAACTAGGCAGCATGAGGAGGAACAGAGGCCTGCACAGGCAGGCAGTGAACTCCTGGAGGAGAGTTCTGTTACGGAGATCGGGCAGCTGGGCTGCATCGAGGTAGGCAGGGCAGCCCCAGGGGTTCACCCCCGGAGGCGGCAGTAAGCTGGCCAAAGTCCTGGCTCCCGGTAAGAATTCCCAGTCACCTACGCCACTTGGAGGTCTGCTAGGAGCTTCAGCAGTAATGGTAGCTGGCACATACCCACAGCCCTCAAATTTATGTGGAGGTTCAAGCACTTTACAAGAGTGATCCCACATGATTCATAACAACCCTGGGAGATGATGCTATTATTCTCCCCGTTTTACACAGGAGCAAACTGAGGCAGATAGAAGTGAAGGGATTTGTCAGCGTTTTGAGGCTGGATTTGAACTCAGGCCCCTTTGCTGCTACAGCCGCCCCCCCACCATGAGGTCTGGGGAGCAAAGCCTCCCAAGTCACTCCTGGCCCCTCATTTCACAACTCCCTGGGTCCCCTGCTTTCTTTTCAGAGAGGGCCCAGAAGCCCCTTCTCCTTGATGTGTGCAGAGGTGACCCCCTTCAAGATGTCTGCTCATAAAACCAAACACTTGACACTTACTAGCTGTGTGACCCTGGGCAAGTCACTTAACCCAGTTGCCTAAAACAAAAAAACAAAACAAAACAAAACAAAACAAAAGATGTCTGCTCACTGTTGGGGAGACCCCGAACTCCTAACAAAGTCAAGGCTTTTGCCACCACTGGTATTTCCCCTCCTTTTCCGTCTCTGCTCTTTCTTGTGTCATGCAAAATATAGGTAAAAATAAATGCAAAATGATCCTTTTGGGGGTGAGCACTAGCAAGGAAAGCTCCTGTAGGAGGGGGTGCTGGGGCCAATGAAGGAGATGGGGAAGTCTCAGGGGTAGAAAAGAGGAGGGCATTCCAGGCATGAGGAATAGCCTGCATAAGAGCACAGACATAGGGGATGGAATGTCATGTGCAGGGGATGGCAGGAAGGCCAATTTGACTGGACCATAGAGTTTGCGAGGGGAAGGAATGGATAATAAGTCCTGGAAGGGAGGCTTGAATCTGATTGCAAGGGTCTTGAAATGCCCCCAACGAGACTCTAAAGGCAATACGGAGCCACGGGAGTTTCCTGGGGGAGGGGGAAGCAATGAAGGAAGGTGCCTTCAGGAGTACCAGGGAGGGTCAGAAGAGAGGAGGGCTCTGGGGAAATATCGAGTTCTGCTCAGGACATGCTGAATTTCATTTGCCTGTGGGACAATCTTCACCATCTGTAGTCCCCCGGCCTGAAAGGCTCTCCCTCCTGGCTTCTTCCAGGACCCAGCTACCATCCCTGATTCTACAGGAAGCTGTCCTTGATCAATCTCTCTTAAAGCTCTGGCAATTACGTCCTGTCGACCCCGTCTGTGACATGTTTGTACCCAGCTGTTTGCACGTGGGCTCCCCCATTAGATTGGCAGCTCCTGGAGGGCAGGGGCTGTTTGTGCCCTTTTATATATCCCCGGTGCTTAGTACAGTGCTTGGCACACAGTAGACATCTAATAGGTGCTAATTAACTTGACTTGGAAATATCCAATGGTCAGTTGATGGACTGTAGCTCAGAAGATAGAGCAGGGCTGGATACGGCACTCATCGGCACTGAACAGTGGGAGCTACCCACAGCTATCCGTGGCTGGTGATCAGGAAGGAGGAGGAGGCATGAATGACAGCCGTGCTGGCAAATCAGAGAGAAGACAGTGTGGCCGAGGAGAAGGTGGAGAAGGTGGTGATGGTGTCAGACCCAGCAGGGAAGGGACAGCCAGAAGGCTGAAGAGCGAGGAAGCTCTGGGATCTTGCCCTGGCGCTGTTATGGTCTCCCAGTTCTGGAAGGCCACTGAGCGCGATGCTAAGAGCATCACAGGGATGGCTCCCTCTGCTCTCCCGCCTCTGGGGACCCCTGGCTCCCCAGGGACTCAGCTGAAGCTGAAGCAGCTCCTTCTAGGAGAAGTCTTTGCTGATTCCCGAAGGTCAGCGTCTTCCCTCCCCAAATCTCGCCCTTTGTAGTCACTTAGTATGTATTCGGACTATGTCTGTGTGTGTGGAGAGAGCTCCGTGAGGACAGTGGCCTTTCCGATTTTGTCTTCGCACAGAAGCCAGCGTTTAGCACTGTCTCGTCAGGCCAATGAATGCTTGATGACCGGCTGATTGATTCACACCTTGTGGCTCCGAGAGATCCCGCCCAGCCCGGCAGAAGCCCTGCGTGTTCATAGAGGACCGAGAAGCCCGAGAAACGGGGAAGGACCAACCAGAGGGCTTCGCTACAAATTGTGGTACACGAACCCAGTGGGCTGGGATGCTGACGATGGGGGCTCAGAGCTGCATGGGAGACTCAGCCTAGCGGGCTTCAGGTGAAGCAAGCGGGACCAGAGGAGCTCTATGCCCAGAGGAGACGGAAAGGGAGGCAGTAGGCTGCGACACTGGGATGCTCTGATCCCAAGGTTGGCTCGCAAGGAGATGGGGCTTCCCTTCTTGCTATGGAACGTGTCTACACTGGCCGACCCAGGTGATGGGATGACTGGTTTGGACTTTGTTACGGGGGGAGGGGGCAGCCCTCTGTTTCCCTTCTGGGTGTGGAACGTGTCCACACTGGCCAACCCAGGTGAGAGGTCCATCAAAGGGGAGAGCATCGAGGGTGGGGGAGGGGAGCAAATGCGGGCTGGGGCTCCAAGGGACGCCAAGGTCCAGAGAGCCCCCTCCCCGCATGGCCTGAAGCCTCCTTTTCTCCAGGTTGAGCAACTCCAGTTCCCCGAGTGGATCCTCCGTGACCCAGAAGGGAAAACTGAGGCTCAGAGAGAGCCAGAGGGGTGAGCTGGAGCAGAGATAAGGGATGGATGGATGGACGGTGGGGGGCCCAGAGGGCACGAGCTGGACAGGGTCTCTCGCAGCCATGGGGGTGCCACGTGGCCTCATCCCTCCTCCCCCTCCGTCGTCCGGGTCACGTGAGACCCACCAAGCTCTGACACCGAGCAGCGCGCATGTGCAGACTCGGCCTCTGCGGGCCGCCCCCAACCTAGAGTACGGTACAAACACCAAGGGCTCCTTGGACTGCGCATGCGCCCCTCCCCTGCCCCGTTCCCCTCCCGTGCGCTTGCGCACTGCACACCCTGCTAGCCGGCCCGTTGACAGACGGGGCGAGGGGCGGAGCCTTGGACGCCGCAGATCCAGTAGAGACTAAGGACTCTGCAGAGACACCGAGCGCCTGTGTAGACAGACCCCAGAGACCATGGAGAGACGCCAGATGTAGACACCCTGCAGACAGACCTGCAGAGATGCTGTCGAGACCCCCAGACCCTGCTCAGAGCCAGAGGGTGTGGGCATGCGCCCGTCCCCCGACAGTCCTGGAGGAGCAGAGGTCCCTCCCCCTCCCTTCCCCCCAAGGCTGGGGGGGGGCGTGGGGGGCAGCCTCAGCCTCGTGCTGTTCAGGGACAGACGGAGCCCCCCCAGGGCCAGCCAAGGACCTAAGCCCAGAAAGGCACAACCTGCCGCATCTCCCGCCCCTCCCCCCAGTAGATTTTTTTCTGGAGAGCTGGTTGTTAAACATTGACAGCACACCTCTGCATCGGCGCCTGCTTCAGACCTCGAAGGGCCCTTTTACTGAGAGGGGACCCGACTTCAGGTCACACCAGTGACAAGCAGCAGGATCTGAAAACAGCTCTCCTCCTCCAGAGCCGGCGTCTGCTTGTTCTTTTAATAAAACCATTTAGGCGAGTTCATTTTCTTAGCTTGTATTTCACTCAGATAAAATGAAGAGGTCATTCCGTTTCAGCTTTATTACACATTATTTCTGGCGCCGCCTTCCCCTTCCTCACACGTGGCGGTGCAACCCCCACCTCCCCACCCTCGGGGCTGCAGTGCAGACCTTTCCTCACCCCCACCCCAGTACGAGGCCTTTTTTAGGACACCCCCCCCCAGCACACACACCTCATTGCCAATGACTTCTGCCCACTGATACTTTGTATCAAGAGTTCCAGAAAGCCTGGGAAAACGCGAGAGCACCATGGCCAGTTCCACGGTGGCGTGCTTGCCAGGTTCTGGATAATGGACGATGCTTTCTCTCCATTTCCCGGTCACAGGGGGAGTGAAGGAAGACTGTGTGCTAGTTCCCATGCTTTTTAGCATGATGTTTTCAGCAATGTTGTTGGTCATCGACTGCACTCATGGTAAATTCCCCAACTTGAAAAGGCTACAAGCCAAGACTAAAGTGGAGGGAGGGTTGGTACATGATTTTCTGTTGGCAGATAATTGTGCACTCAACGCAGCCTCCAAGGCTATGATGCAACACAGTATGGATAGATTGCTGCTGGTGCTATTTTTGGCCTGACAATTAACACAGAGAAAACAGAGGTTCTCCACCGGCCAGCACCACACCATCCATGTGTGGAACCATCAGTTCCAGCAAATGGAAAAGTTTTGAATGATGTGGTTAAGTTCACTTACCTTGGTAGGGTACTCTCCACATAGACAATGAGGTTGACATACACATTGCCAGAGCTAGTTCAGTGACACTGTTACTGTATGCCTGTGAAACCTAGACAGTATACCAGCACCATGCTGGGAAACTGAATTGCTTCCATTTGAATTGTCTTCAGAAGGTTCTGAAGATCACCTGGAAGGAGAAGATATCAGGCACTGAGGTCCTTTCTCAGCTGAACTGCCAAGCATTCAAACTCTGTTGCAGAGAGTGCAGCTCCAACGGGCTGGCCATGTTGTTCACGACAAAAGTACATTTGGCTAAAAGACTATTTTATGGAGATCTCACACATGGCAGGGGCTCACACGGAGGTCTGAAGACGCAATACAAGGACACTCTCAAGGTCTCTCTGAAGGACTTTGGAATCGGTTGTGAGACGTAGGCGACACTGGCATAGGACTGTCCGGCGTGGCGTGCCCACATCAAAGAAGGCGCTGTACTCTGTGAGTGAGGCAGAATTGCAGCAGCTCAAAAGAAATGTGAGATGTGCAGATTTAGACGAGCCACCGCCAGTGTTCACATGGACTATTGGTGCCTGACCTGTGGTAGAGCCCTCCGAGCTCGCGCTGGTCTGATCAGCCACGTTTGGACACACTCTGACTTGACTCCATCATAGTAATGTCCTCTCTTTGAAAACAAAGGACACACGAGAGCCTTCAAGTGTATCTCTCATCCATTAAAGTATCAACTCCTTGAGGGCAGCGACTCTCCCTGTTGTCTTGGAATCCACACGCTTGCCAGTTTCACTGACTAGTCATAATTCTTCTACAGCTATTAATTTCACTTTGCAGCAGCCAAAGCAGAAAACCCTGTTTCCCACAGAGAAGCTATTGCAAATGGCAGCTGTCTTTGAGAAACCTGTGAACTCCTCTGGTCCTTGATCAAATGGAAGACTGTTAGGTTCAGATGCTTCTTCTTCACACACAAGATGTCTGTTCATTGTTCCAGTTCCCAAGACCAAATGGATCTTATTTGTGGCAAACTGGCTCCTTCCTTATTCCAACTGAGAGACATCTAACCAGTCACATAATTAACGGCTGGCCTTTACTTTCTTTCTCATCTGAAGGTCACTATTTCTTAAGTCAGGAAGCATTAACAATATTTTCTATCTATTAACCAGAGCTCTTTTTCACGAATGCAGCCCATGTATCTTTCTGAATCAGAGTATGAATTTGAAGACTCAGTTTTTTTTTTAAATACCCACCAAATACAGAAGTTTTAGGAGGAACTTTCTGTGATTGAATCCATTTGCCTCTGCCTTATGATCAGTAAGAAAAATGGCAGTGGCTTCCTTCAGCTTAAACATGTCTCGGAGTATCTTGGCAAAAGAAAGTAATAATACAGACGTGTCTTATGTTCTACCCCCATGTTGTCATTCCATTTTTGCAAAGAGCCTTCGTGTAATGGACTGTTTTAAAAAGCTGGTTACTCTTGTGGCAGTATGGAAAATGGTAAGCAGCCACTCTTCCCTCAGTGTGTCAGACCAGTAACCACCTGTGACACGCGTGATGTGTCACAATAGCTCAAGGCCACTATTTTGTCTAGGGCTTGTTGGCCTGTGTTCATTCAACAACTGACTGAGCTATGTGTAGTAACGTCACTACTCCTCTGGAGAGGTCAAGGCTGGGGGGGTCACTTGAGTTCAGGAGTTCTGAGTCGGAGTAGGGTTACAGCTGATCATGTGTTTGCATTAAGCCCTGCACCAATATGCCGAGCCCCTGGGAGAAAAGGGCCTATAGTGGGCAGACGGGCCCAGGTCAGAAGAAATTGAGCAGGGTGAAACTTCTTTCCATACCGATCAGTATTGGGATCTTGCCCAGGAGTGAGCCTGCAAGTCCAGCCTTGGTGAGATGGGGAAACTGAGTCTTCAAACCAAAACCAAAGCAACATGAGGATGATATAGCAGACAGACCTCTGGGCTTGGAGTCAAGATCTGACTTCAGCTCTTGCCTCAAACACATCCTTGTTGTAGGAGCCCAGAGATGTACCCTGACCTCTCTGGGGACCCGAATTTCCTCAGGGGCTTGGACCCTGACTTTTGAGGTCCCTCCCAGCTCCAAATCAATGCTCCCGAGTTCCACAAAAGTACTTTCCGTTTATGTTGCAGTCACCATCATGAATATTGTTTCTTCCTGGTTCTGCGGCCTTTGCTCTGTCCCAGTTCATGTCTTCCATGTTTCTCTGAATTCTTCATATTTTTCACTTCTATTCGAGTGGATCCATGACCTCATCAGATTGGATGTTCCCACCTACGGTCAATTAATCAAAAAGCAATTATTAAATGCCCCAGGCACTGGGGCATCAAATGCAAAGAACGAAAGAATCCTCAACATATAGGCTACAAATCCCTATACAGATGAAGACAGTAGCTACAAGGTAAATAGCGGGGAGTTAGATTCTGAGACAGAGGTGAGAAGGGTGTGCACTCCAAGCCTCGGGGTCAGCCAGAGCAGAGGTCTCTGCAATTCGAGGAAAAGATGCAAGGCCAGTTGGGCAGGGTGGCAGAGTGTGGGAGGAAGACTAGTGTCAGTGGGGCTGGCCAGGTCATGAAGGACTTTGTACATTTTATCCTGGAAGCAATAGGGTGCCCGCCCGCTGGCATCAATGGAGTAGGGGAGCTGCACGGTCAGACCTGCACTTTAGGAAAATCACTTTGGCAGCCATGTGGATTATGGATGGGGAGAGACTCGGAGGAAGCCGGGAAAGCCCAGAGATGAGAAGAGAGAGCATTCCAGGCATGAGTGACAGGCCAGCCCGAGGAAATAATGGGAGCTGGAGTGCCTTGTGCAGCCAGGAGCAGCCAGGAGCCCAGTGGCTCTGGATGGGTGGGTGAGTGTCAGTGTGTGTGTGTGTGTGCGTGCCCGGGGAGGATGGGCCTTGAACACCAGGTAGCAGATTTTATGTCAGATCCTGAACATGATAGGGAGCCTCATGAGTCCACTGACAGAGTCAGACCTGAGATTTAGGAAAGCCATTGTAGTGGCTGAGTGGACGATGGCCCGGAGTGGGGAGAAACCTGAGGCAGGAGGACGCCCCAGCAGCTGGTGCCGCAAGTAGTACAGGTGTGAGGAGACAAGAACCTGGTCCAGGAGGTGGCGTGTCAGAGAAGAGACAGGGCAACCTTTGAGAGACGCTGCCAGGTGAGATCACCAGGGCCTGGCAGCAACTTGATGAGGGGGTGTGATGGTGAAGAGGCAAGGATGACTCCTTCCTGGGAGCCCGGGGACCTGGGGGAACGGGGTAGCCCCTGCAGCACTAGGGAAGGCAGGAGCGGGGGGAACGATAAGGAGCTCTGTTTTCAACATATCGAGGTTAAGATTCTGCGGGACATCCAGCTTGACATGTGTGAAAGATAGCTGGAGACGTGAGATCACCGGTCAGCAGAGAGGTTACAGCTGCTGAATAGAGCTGGGGATCGCATGCATAGAAATTGTGATTAAATCCATGGGCGGTGATGAGATCCCCAAGTGAAGTGGGACAGGGTGAGGAGAGGGCCCAAGACAGAGCCCTGAGTGACACTTGTGGTTGGGGGTGGTATCTGGGGAGGAGCCAGCCAAGGAGACAGAGAGGGAGGAGGAGAGCCAGGAGAGACAGACGTGTCCCGAGAACCTAGAGAGAAGAGTGGTACACAGGGTCCAAGCGACAGAAAGGTCCGGGAGAATGAGCACTGAGGGGCAGCTGGAGTTCAAATCCAACCTCAGAACAGACACTTGACGCTTACTAGCTGTGTGACCCTGGGCAAGTCACTTAGCCCCATTTACCTCGACCCCCACCCCAAAAAGAAAGAATGAGTGCTGAGAAACGGTCGTTGAATTTGGCAGCTCGGAAAGCGCTGGTCACTTTGGAGAGAGCATCGTGGGTAGAACGACGAGGTCAGAAGCCAGATCTTAAGGAGCTGAGAGGAAGAGGAGGCCCGATTGTAGATGGCCTTTTTGAGGCATTCAGTCACGAAAGGAAGGAGAGATAGAGGATGACAGCAGAGAAGAGGGGACAAGTGAGGGTTTCCAGGACTGGGCAGACGGGGCCATGTTTATGGGCAGTAGGGTTGGGGTTTGCTCTTCCTTCTCGAAGACGACCGCGACGTCAGGAAGGCGACGCCACGACTCACAAGTGAGTTGGATTAAACGAGGGAGGCCTGGACAGAGGCTCTCTCGGGTTCATTTTCACAGCTTCTTAGTGGTCCCCACTGTGATGGAAATGCAGCGTAGAGTCCAAGCTGAAGAAACAGATGCTAGGTCGTCCACAGAGCCCTGACGGCCGATAACAAATCCACGTGGTCGAAGAGCTGCCTAGAAGAGATCAGTTCGGGCTGACCACCCACGCAGGAAGGAAAGATGGGAAGAAGAGTGCCACTGCCAAGTGGGTGTGGGGATGGAGCTGCCCTCAGGATGCATCTAACAGAGCTCAATCAGGCCCAGAGTTCACCTGAGAGGGCGTGGCCTTGCAGACTGATGGGGCTGCCCATCTTCTTAATGCTAATACTAACGTCTGATGCTTTCATACAACCCAGTAGAAACAAGTCAGGCTGCACCAATATTCCGGTGCATCCAGTCACCCCAGAAGTGATGGGCACCTGCTTTGCTTCCGGTCCTTTGTTACCACAAAAGGCTCGGCTATGAATCTTTTGAATATGGATGATGAGGGCCTTTCTGTCTTTCTTTGACCCCCTTGGAGTACGTGCCCAGCAGCAGCATCTCTGCGTCAAAGGATATGGACAATTTGGGGTTAGGGTCACCCTTTTAAAAGAAGCATCATTCCAAACCCACGTGGACAATTAGTTTCTTTTTTAAGATTTCCATGTATTTGTTTGTTTGTTTTTGGCTACATTTTGTGTAATGCGAGGAACCGCTCAGTCATTCACAGTTACTCTGAACAATTCTGCGGCTACCGCAGACAACGTTCTCCCGGTTCTGCTCGTTTCACTCCGCATTATTTCATGAACATCTTTCCATGTTTTTCTAACACCACCCTGCTCATCATTTCTTACAGCCCAGTGGTATCCCATCATGTACGACCAATTGAAGGTGTTGTTTCAGTGTGTTGGAGGTTCTATCATCTACTTCTGGCAGCTAGGTGGCGCCACAGTGCACAGAGCGCCAGACCTGGAGTTGGGAAGACATCTTCCTGAGTTCAAATCCAGCCTCAGACACTCCCCAGCTGTGTGACCCTGAACAAGTCACTTAACCCTGTTTGCCTCAGTTTCCTCATCTGTATATTGAGCTGGAGAAGTAAGCGGCAAACCAAGAAAACCCCAGATGGACACAAGCGAACAACCATATACTTCTAAAGTAGCCACACAGAGTGACCACAGTGACCTTGCTTCATATTTAGGAACCTCAATGATAAATAGGGGCTAGGAACAGCAGCAGGGACTGGTCCTGTGATTTCATGAGTACAGGGAAATCTCAGATGAGGAAACTCCCTATACCAGTAAAGGTTGGCACCCCCTCTAGAGCCTGTGGATTTAGAGCTGTGTCGTCCAGCCCGGATGGGCCAAAGGCAGGACTTTCATTTCAGGCCTTCCTGACTCGGAGCTAGGAGGCCAGCTATGTCCTCGACGTGATGCCATCCCTTTATGTCTACATACATGCAGAACAAAAGGTGACTTTGGGCAGAGGCCTGAACACCTGGATGCTGAGAGAGGCTTCACTGCCGAGGCAGCATTGGAGCAGAGCTTTGAAGGAAGCTAGGAAGGGCTTGGGGCAGGAGGGAGTGGATTCCAGGCATGAGGGACAGCCTGAGCAGACCTGGGAGATGGGGTCACACGCGAAGAACAGGGAGACGGCTACTGCAGCTGGGCTAGAGTGTGTGAACAAGAAGGACGCATGGAAGCCTGATCTCGGACGTTCAATGTCCCCCAGCCATTCGTGTTGGCTCCCAAATGCTGTCAGGAGCCACTGGAGATCGTGGAAGGGGAAAGGAAGGGGGTGCCTGCATAGATGTAAAAGCTTCGGGCACTGTGCTGAGCGCCTCACAATTATTATCTCATTTAATAATAATAATAACACGTAGAGTGCTTGCTATGTGCCAGGCATCGTGCTGAGTGCCTCACAATTATCTCATTTGATCTTCCCAACCCTGGAAGGTAGGCACTATTATTATCCCCATTTTACAGATGAGGAAATGAAGGCAAACAAAGGTTAAGTGACTTGCCCCGGGCCATACAGCTAGAAAACACGTCTGGAGCCAGATTTGAACTCAGGTCTTGCTGACTCCAGGCCCAGCACCATCTCCACTGCCCCGACGGCTGCCTGCCGAGCTGTCAGCTCACATGGTCAGACCTGCGTTTTAGAAGCATTGCTTTGGCATCTGTGTGGAGGATGAGCCTCGAGGCGGGGAAAGCAAGAGGAGGTTATGATAGCGCCCAGGGCCCAAGCCAGGGTGGAGGCTGTGAGTGGAACAGCTGCTAGAGACGGGGCGCCAAAGATTGGAGGATTCCTTGGTGACTTCCAGAACGCCAGGCCCTGGACGGAAATGAGGAAGCTGGTTGGAGGTGGGAGCTGGGGGGAAAGAGAAGTATTTCTACTTCTTAAAGTCTCTCCACTGTCTTTGCTTGTATTGCTTTCGGCTTCTCTGAAGATTTTCTCTTCAAAGCAGCTACGTATTAAACCATCACAAAAGATTTCATTTTTGAAAGTTAGACAATAACATATTTAAGACAATTAAACCTAAAATTGATTGTTGAACATTTCAACTGATTATCTATAACCAACAGTTATTACAATTGTAAAGGGGTCTTTTTGGAAACCGGATGATTATATTGCACTCACCAAAATGTATGACTAATTAGTATCATCTCACAGCACCTTGCGACCACGAAGCTTCAAGCTTACACGCTCCACCCTGCAATGCGGTGAGCAGCTTGGTGACCGCTCACCTGGCTCACTGACCGCGACTCTCAGGCGGTGCCCCAACACGGTCCATTCTGACCTCATCTGCACAAGCCCCGTTAATCAGTGTTGCATTCAGAGTGAGTTGGAGTGGGATTCTCTAAGGTTGTCTGACATTTGAGGTTCTCACACTTGAAAACCTCCATCGAGCTTGGCCATCTGAGCACACAAATCGTCTCCTGCTGCTCCCACCCTTCACGACCCCATTGGGGTTTTCTTGGTAGAGATACTGGAGTGTCAGTACAGCTCATTTGACACATGAGGAAACTGAGGCAAACAGGGTTGGGTCACACAGCTAGCATCTGAGGCCTGACTCGAACTCGGGACGATGAGTCTCCCTGACTCCAGGCCCTGCGCTCCGTCCACTCTGCCACAGACTCCCCCTCCCCCATAGGTTTTCCCAAACCCCAACTTAAAGGGTCTCGCTTCTTGCTCCAGGCTGGCCCCTTGGGCACAATGGAATCACACTGCCCTCTGCTGGTGAGGCTTAGAAAAACCTGGCCCTAAACATCCCTTCTGCCCCCAGGGCTCTGGACCAGGATCATCTGTTAAGCGGACAGGCTAGACTCGCCAGGGTCTAAAGTCCTTCTGCCATCACCGCCCCTCACACACCTGCCGAGGAGCCACCCCCCACCGTCTTCACTCCTGACTAGGGCAGCGCCCCGGCCCTGGCAGGGACAACGGTGCAGGGGGTCAGCCTGGAGCTGGGAAGACCCTGAAGAGATCCCCAGGCCCTTGTCCGAGGCCACAGGAAGGCAGAAGCCAACTTAAGGCTGGGCTCCTCTTCCCAGCCGCCAGCCTCAGACGGCTCCCGTGCCCCAGCGCCGTTTGCCTTCAACATCCTCCCCGCTGGGCTGGAAGCGCCGTCCCAGGCCCGGGTTCCTGCTGTGGGCTCCCAAGGTCCTTTCTACTTAGGACAGAATCCATTCTCAAGCTCACCCCAGCCCAGACAGCGCCCCTTCTAGGGTCAAAAACACCTTCCGAAGTATTTCTGATCACACGTCTATGGTCTACATTACAAACACACCAAAGTTAAAAAGGACCAGGCTGAATTGTTTGCAAAGTAATTTATTTTCTGTAACAGCAGCAGCGCCCACCCCTTTGGACCTCGCTACAGCACCGGGCCCACTAGCAAGCTTGCTCGGCGACAGTCCCGGCTCCCCGCCTCTGGACGGCCTGGTTTTCAAAGGTCCCACGATGGACATTCCTCAACACCCCTTCTCCAAGGGTTCTCTCCTCCAGAGTTCATTCAGAGGTTTCTCAGTCATCGTTAAGGCTTCATCTACAGGGACGGGTCAAGTGTTTGTTTCGTTCAAATATCTGCCAACTTGTCACAAGAGAAAACAAACCCAGCCCACTTGTGTAGACAACTGCGGTTAAGACCTCCAAGTCCCACAGCCCTCAGAAGTGGCAGCAAACCTGCCTCTGGGCCTCCTCACCCCGTGGGCACCAGGTGCACCGTCACCCACAGCCGGGGAGGGCCCTGCTCCCGAGGGCGGGAAGGCTCTCCCACAGGGCGGATGGGGTCTAGGGGATGACGGCACAGCGCCTCCACGACCTTTCTTTCCGCCTCCTTACCCTGATCTCCACAAGTCTGCAGAGGGACAATAACAAGGTGGGGGGACGGCCATTCCCTGGCCCGGAGCTGGGGCCCCTCAGACCCCTGGCAGTCAAAGGCCCAGGGGGCACCGAGTGTCTTCATGAGAGTCAGAGCCCAGTGCTGGCATCATCGGGGTACCCGTGCTCCCTCTAACCCGGACCCCCCAGCCCTGCTCAACTGAGACTTTGTCAAGAAGAGGCATCTGGGGTACAGAATGAAATCCAAGCTAGATTTCTGACACCAGTCCTCCAAACAAGGCGTTTTTGCCCCACTGAGGCACTAAGAGGGTTCAGAACCCAGTGACTCCAGTGCCTTCTCATTCCCTAACGGGGCCTCCCTCCACGTCCCCGAGCAGAGGGTGAGTGGGTACCCGGCTACCGCCAGGTCCCTCCTGGCTGAGGATTCCAGGACATGGGCAGAGCCAGCCCTGGATGGCATCAGGGCTCAGCAGGACAGCTGCGATCCCAGAGAGCCTCATGGGGGGGGCAGGGGAGCCCCAACACAGAAGCCCAGAACCACAGAACCACCAGGAGCCTCACACCCCAAAGAGGGAAAGGAGCCGGAGGCCCTGAGGAAGAGCACGGCCCCAGAGGAGGCAAGGCTCCCGAAGGCCTCCATCCGCACAGAGAGACACCAGGGAGGCCGGGACTGGCGGGGAGGAAGAAAAGGAGACAGGTTTGGGTCGTGGCCAAGGAGGGAATTGGTGGAGTCTGGCATGACTGACTGCGTAGCTATGGTGGGGGGCTGATCTTTCTTTTTAACCAGGTGGAAGGGAGAGAAAAACAAATGAAAAGATGCAATTTAAAAAAAGAGAAGAGTGTGAGACATTGTCACAAAAGGACCGGCGCACGGAAGACTGACCCAGACACTCCCAGATCTGGAGCAGGAAGACGGGCCGGGGGTTCTTACCAGAGGGGGTGTGGGAGCGGCTCAGAGGGCTCGCTGGAACCTCTGTAAGAGAAATGGGGGGCAGGAGTGAGAGGCAGAACCGGGGCTGGGCAGATGGGGGCGGGCCTTCCTTCTGAGAGCCGGGACCCCTCAGCCCCCAGGAGTCAAAGCCTGGGGGGCACCGTGTTTATCGTCAGGGGGCTCAGAGCCCAGTGCGAGCATCATGGGAGGCCGGCTCTCTGGTCTGGCACCCCCTGCCCATGCAGGGCACCCTGGGACCAAGGGTCCCAATCCCTCAGTGATGCCCCGATGACCCCCCTGCACCCCAGCCTTCCCCAGAGGTCCTGGCAGGCTAAAGGGCTTGGGCCGGACCACCCCAGGTACATGGAGCTGGGCCCCAGCGCCCACTCTGCGGGCGGCAAGCCCCCTCCCCTTTATGAGCCTCAGTTTCTTCATCTTCTATAAAAGAGAGAGGTGAAGCTGAGATGGTCTAATCTGGGACTTGGGACGGGGACTTCCATCGTGGAAGGGTCCCTTCACTGTCCTGGTGAGGCCCCCAAAGAATGAGAGGCAAAAGCAGGAAGGGGCTTCAACCTCAGCCACTGGGCTCATCACTCGTGGTCCAACCCGAGGGGGTGCCCTCCTTCCCCCCCGCCCCTTATGTCGCCCTGCAGCCTCCGCCTCCCATTTCAGACTGACCTGGGGCAGGGGGTGAGGGTTAGCGCCATCCACCATCACCTGGGCAAAGATGGGAGAAAGCTGCTGGAGGTGCCATGGGGCACAGAGCGCCAGGCCTGGAGTCTGGAAGACCCGAACTCTAATCCAGCCTCAGACATCCCCTAGCTTCATGACTTGAGACAAGTGCTTCTTCTCTGCCTCAGTCTCCTCATCTGTAAAATGGAGATGATAATAGCACCCACCTCCCAAGGCTGTTCTGAGGATCACAATATTGGTGGACCACTTAGCGTAGTGCCTGGCACACAGTAGGTGCTCCACAAACGTTTGTTACCTGAAGCAGGGCAGCCACCTACAATGCGAGGGACGGACCGACCATGTGTGCGAGGTGATGGAGGCGATTTCTGTGTGTGTGTGTGGGGGGGGGAGATGTGCACAGCTGTGACCAGAGAGGAAGGGAGGCAGGTCTGGGCAGAGCAGGGTGGTCAGCGACAGGGACAGACACCCCCCCACATGCCCCAGCGCATACAACCCCCCAACACAAACAGTGCCCGCGCACAAGTACACACACAAGCGCGCGCGCGCCCACACACACACAGCTGCAGACGGGCTCCCCCACAAAGACCAGAAACAGGCAAATGCAGAAAGGGCGAGAGCAGGCCCAGACCATGATACGTGATGACCGAGGCCCGGAAGGGCAGACTCAGGGCTGCAGACGGGCCACTTCGGCTCCCCCGGGTGAGCTCAGCTCCCCCTTACACACCGTGCAACGGGGCAGGAGGGACCCGCACCCTACATATCCCCACTCTGGGCTCACGTCCCCTCCACAGGCCCTGGCACCCTGAGCCCAAGGGAGAGGACGATGGGTACAGGCATCTCTCAAGGAAAGTGACCGGCAGGGAGCAGACTTCCAGACTCAGGACTGGGGGTGCCCCTCCCAAACCCTAGATTGCAATCAGCCACAGGTCCTGCCCTGCCCGAGCCCCTCAGACCCCTGGGAGTCCAGGGGGCACTTGGTCTGTCCTTCACGGGGAGTCAGCGCCCAGTGCTGGCATCATCGGGGTGCCCGGGAGGCTGGCATGCGGTCACTACAGGGCCCCTGACACGTGTGGGCCGCGCACCCATTCCACAGGAGGGGTCCAGGTCAGACTTCGGGCCAGGGCCAGCCTCACCTCTGCTCCTTCCGGGGGCCCCCTCTGCAGGCGGCCACCTCAGCCCCCGGCCCCAAGACCAGGCCGTCTGCAGGGAGAAAGGAGAGAGGACAGGCAGGTGGGGCCGGGTAACGGAAGGGGACGATGGGGGTCCCTGGGGGTCCAGGCCAGCGGGCACCACGTGTCTTCATCAGAGTCAGTGCCCAGTGCTGGCATCGTGGGGGGCCCCGCTCTCCTGCAAGGGCTGAGGGGCCCCTGGAGGCGGGGGGCGGCTGGGGTTTCCTTCCACGGGACCCTGACCCCTCCCCCACACCAGCACCCCCTCTGCGGGGGGGGGCCTCCTGTCAGAAACAGGGCGGGGGGGAGGGGCCTAGGCGGAAGCACAGACTGAGAGCTGGGAGGGAGCAGCAAGAGGGGGAAACTGAGGCCCGGCCCCGGCGCACGGCAGGCGCTTACTAAATGCTTACAGACTTCCCGATCCGCCCGCTCCTGACTCCCTCCTCATCTTCGCCCCCTCCCCAGCGGGGTCCGAAGTCTCCGGCCTTGAAGAAAGAAGGGAGTCAGGGGGCCCCCAGCGCCCCTCCCCCC
>NW_020954086.1:256495-271165 GCF_900497805.2 Vombatus ursinus
GGGATCTACCCCCTTTCCCTACCCGCCGCTCTTCCGGTCTTTGGCTAGGGGCCCCCCCCCCCGAGCTGGCCCGCGACGCCGGCCACAGGCGCCCCCCCCCCCAATGGCCAGAGGCCCCCCCTCCAGAGGCGGCCAGAGCGTGCCCCCGCCAGACGGCCAGAGGCTCCCCGCCAGAGGCGGCCAGAGGCCGGGGCCAGAGGTACCTGGGTGTCCTAAGCAGGCAGCCGAAGACCCTCTCCAGGGCTATCTCCCCAGCTCCCCACCTGATGGGCAGGTTGGGACCAGAGGTGCTAGACATGTTGCCCCAGAAGGCTGCCTCTTCCTGCTCTGGAGGTTCTGGGGCGGGGGTCCCCCAGGGGCCCTCAGCAGCCTTCTGCTCCTCTCCTCTCCTCTCCCCAGGTTTCCAGACCCCCTCCCCCTGCTGGCTGTCCTCCTTCCTCTCTGACCGCTCTTCCTCTGTCTCCAGACCATGCCCTCTAACGTGGGGTGTCCCTCAGGGCTCTGTCCAGGGCCCTCTTCTCCCTCCATCCTCTTTCCCTTGGTGACCTCATTGACTCCCATGGATTTAAGGACCATGTCTACACCGAGGATTCTCAAATCTACTCGTCTTGCCCCAGTCGTTGTGCTGACCTCTGATCTGATCTCTCCAGCCGCCCTTCAGACACCTCTGTATGTCCAGCTGTTGTCATTCAGTTGTATTCAACTCTTGGTGACCCCATTTGAGGTTTCCTTGCCAGAGACACTGGAGTGGTTCACTATTCCCTTCTCCAGCTCATTTTACAGATGGGGAAACTGAGGCAGACAGGACCACACAATTAGTAAGTGTCTGAGGCCAGATTTGAACTCAGGAGAGCCTTCCTGACTCTAGGTGCTCTATCTACTGCCCCATCTAGCTGCCTCCCCCATCCAGTCTTAAATTCCATATGTGCAAAACAGAACTCATTATCTTTCCCCCTAAGCCCTGCCCACCCATTACAATAGAGGTTTTGGGGCCCTCAGGAGTCATCCTGGACTCCTCACTACCTCATACCTCTTCTCCCATCCAATATGGTGCCAAGGGCTGTAGATTTCATCTGCGTGACATCCCTCTGACATGCCCCCTTCTCTCCTCTGACACTGCCAGGGCTCTCGACTCTCATCACTTCACATGGGGGGGGGGGGGTGTCTGCCTGCCTCAAAGGGATTCTCCTATAGCCCAGCCCAACCTCGTCCCCCCTACCCCCCACTCCTACTCAGTAGCCTCCGGTGACTCCCTGTCACCTCCAGGATCAAACACAAAATGTTCTGTCATTCAAAGCCCTTCAGACTGACTGCTCCTCCCTTCCCAGTCTTCTTACGCCTCACTTCTCACCACGTACTCTTTAATCCAGTGACAGCGGCCTCTTGGCTATTCCACAAACAAGGCCCTCCATCTCTGGGTTCCACGCCTGGAGAGCTCTCTCCTCACCTCCACCTTCCCGCCTCCCTGCTTCCTTGGAGGCCCAGCTAAAACCCCACCTTTTACAGAATCCCCTGCTGTTCCTTTCTTTATTATCTCTGATTTATCCTGTCAAAAGTTTGTCTGTGCAACGTTGTTTGCATGCTATCTCCCATTAGACTGGGATATCCTTGAGGGCAGGAACTGTCTTTTGCCTTTCTTTGTACTTCCAGTGCTTAACACCATGCCTGACACATAGTAGGTGCTTAATAAATGCTTATTGACTGACTGACCGGAGAGCTGCCTGGACACACCCAGAGAGCACACAGAAACCCTTATGTTCGAACCCTTAAATATGGAGACACGCAGTTCTACAGGCTGAGCTGTCACACTGAGTGGGGCTGCTGTACACTAAGCACTCATTGTGGGGCCGTCAAAAGACTAATTAGACCAATGAGAGAGGTCTGCCCTGGCATCCATCTCCTATCCCCAGTCTGCTGGCCAGGACAGAGTTCACTTGGCTGACCTGCTGCACTGTTCCAATATGGACATGCTGCAGGAGAAAAATGAACTCTACCAATGAATACTGTTGTAGTACAGGGCAAAATTTGGGTGCCTGGAGAAGTTCATCAGTATTGCGTGCTAGTTCCATGATGGCATGCTGGCTGGGTTCTGGTTAATGGATGATGTCACCAATGGAGTAAAGCAGGGCTGTGTGCTTGCTCCCATGCTTCTTACCATGATATTTTCAGCCCTGTAGTCAGACACCTTTAATGAGGATGAACGTGGCATGAAGGTCAGCTACCACACTGATACCAAATTATTTAACTTGAAAAGGCTACAAGCAGAGACTGAAGTGGAAGGAGAGTTGGTGTGTGACTTTTTGTTTGCAGATGATTGTGCATTCAATGCAATCTCTGAAGCTGAGATGCAACAAAATATGGATCAATTCTCTGCTGCTTGTGCTAATTCTGCCTAAGAATTAACACCAAGAAAACAGAGGTTCTCCACCAGCCAGCACCACACCATCCATACGTGGAACCATTGGTTACAGCAAATGGAGAAGTTTTGAATACTGTGGATAAGTTCATTTACCTTGGTAGTATACTTTCTAGGGATGTACACATTGATAGAAGTTGAAGTACATATTGCCAGAGCTAGCTCAGTGTTTGGGAGTCTCCAAAGGAAAGTGTGGGAGAGAAGAGGTATCAGCTTGAGTACCAAACTGAAGGTCTACAGAGCCATTGTGCTGACCTCTCTGTTGCATGCCTGTGAAACCTGGACAGTGCCAAGCCAGGAAACAATTGCTTTAATTTGAATTGTCTTAGGAAGATTCTGAAGGTGACCTGGCAGGATAAGATGCCAGACACTGAGATCCTTTCTTGAAATAAACTGCCAAGTATTCAAACTCTACTGCAGAGAGTGCAGCTCTAATGGGCTGACCAAGTTATTTGAATGTCAAATGTACATTTGCCTAAAAGATTGTTTTGTGGAGAGGAAGATCTGAGTGGGACCTCAGATTCATTGAAGGGGTCTGGTCCCTTTAATAAATGGTTATTGGCTCAGAGTTCTGCCTCAGTGGTTTTTCTTGGAGATTGGACAATTTTGGACTCCAGAAAACAATGCTAAAAAAAAAACCTCAAAATAAATGCTGGAGGAGCAAAGTTAACAAAAGGATGGGGTAAAACAATTTTCCAGCCCAAGACAATTTAGAAGGTTGGCAGAAAAGGTTTGTCACACCAGGGTGAGAGTGGAACACAGTGGGAGGAAGACAGCAGAGTCAAAACAGCTACATCCAAAGCCTCAAAGAAAGATGTAAATTGGTCTCAGGCCCCAAAAAGAATTTCTACAAGAGTTCAAAAATATTTTAAAAATCAAATAAGAGAGGTAGAGGAAAAATTGGAAGAAGAAATGAGAATGCTATAAGAAAATGATGAAAAAAGAGTCAATAGCTTGGTGAAGGAGGCACCAAAAAATTCTGAAGAAAATAATAACTTAAAAAAAAATAGGCCAAATGGTAAAAGAGGCACAAAAATCCACCAAAGAGAAGAATTCCTTAAAAATCAGAATTAGCCAAATGGAAAAAGATGTACAAAAATTCACTAGCAAGAATGCCTTAAAAAGCAGAATTGGCTAAAGGGGGAAATGAGGTATGAGTTCACCAAAGAAAATAATTCCTTAAAAATTAGAATTGTGCAAGTAAGAGCTAATGACTCCATGACACATCTGTTGTTCAGTTGTTTCAGTTATGTCCAATTCTGTGGACCCCATTATGGTTTTCTTGGTAAAGATACTAGAGTTTCCTTCTTCAGCTTATTTTATAGATAAGAAACTAAGGCAAACAGAGTTAAGTGATTTGCCCAAGGTCACACAGCTAGTAAGTGGCTGAGGCCAAATTTGAACTCAAGTCCTGCTGACTCCAAGGCTGACACTCTATTACACCATCTAGCTGCCCCATGAAACATCAAGAAACTATAAAATACAATCAAAAGAATAAAAAAGAAGAAGAGAAAGAAGAAGAAGATGATGATGATGATGATAATGATGGTGTGAAATATTTCCTTGGAAAAACAACTGACCTGAAAATAGAGAGATAATTTAAAAATTATTGGACTGCATGAAAGTCATGATCAAAAAAACACCCTAGATATCATCTTTTAAGAAATTATCAAGGAAAACTGCCCTGATATTCTAGAACCAGAGGGTAAAAAAGAAACTGAAAATATCCATGAGTCACTTCCTAAAAGAGATCTCAACATGAAAACTTTCAGGAATATTGCAACCGAATTTCAGAGTCAAGGAAAAAAATATTTCAAGCAGCCAGAAAGAAACCATTCAAATATCATGAAGCCACAGTCAGGATAACACAAGATTTAGCAGCTTCTACCTTTAAGGATCAAAGGGCTTGGAATATGATATTTTGGAAAACAAAGGAGCTAGGATTACAACTAAGAATCACCTACCCAGCAAAACTCAGTGTAATCCTTCAGGGGAAAAATGCATATTCAATGAAATAGGGGACTGTCAAACATTCCTGATGAAAAGACCAGAGCCGAATAGAAAATTTTATTTTCAAATAGAACCCTCAAAAGAAGCATAAAAATGTAAACAGGAAAGAGAAATCATAAGTGATTCAATTAGGTTAAACTATTTACATTCCTCCATGGGAAGATGATACTTGTAACACCTCATCATTATTAGGGCTGGTAAAAGGAGTATACATAGACAGAGAGCACAGGTGTGAGTTAACAATGACGGGATGATATTAAAAAAAATAAAACGTAGGAGTGAGAAAAAGGGATGCACTGGGAGAAGGGGGAAGGGAGAGGTAGAATGAGGTGAATTATCTCACATAAAAAAAGGCATGAAAGAGCTTTTACGGTAGAGGAGGAAAGGGGGAGTGGTGGACAATGCTCTCATCAGAATTAGCTCAAAGAGGGAATAACATACATATTAATAGGTATAGAAATCTATCTTACCCTACCAGGGAGTAGGAGAGGAAGGAGATAACATAAAGGGATAATAGAAAGGTGGGTGGATTGGGGGAGGCAATAGTCAGAAGCAAAACACTTTTGAGGAGGAACAGGGTAAAAGGAGAGGGAGAAGAATAAACAGGGGGAAATAGGGTAGAGAGAGACATACAGTTAGTAGTCATAACTGCAAAAAACTTTTACAGCAAGTTTCTCAGATAAACACTTCATTTCTCAAATATAAAGAGAACAGAGTCAAATTTATAAGAATATAAGTCATTCCCCAAATGTATATGTATAGCCTATATCAGATTACTTACTGTCTTGGGGAAGGAGGGGGAGAAAAATTTAAAACTCAAAAGCTTATGCAGGGGCAGCTAGGTGGTGCATCGGATAGAACACCTCCCCTGAAGTCAGGAGGACCTGAGTTCAAATCCGGCCTCAGACTAAACACTTGACACTTACTAGCTGTGTGACTCTGGGCAAGTCACTTAACCCCAATTGCCTAAAAATTAAAAAAAAATAAAAACAAATTTTAAAAAGCATAGGGAAGTGATTGTTGATAAAATAAATGAATTTTTAAAAAATATGTCATTCCCCAGTTGATAAATGGTCAAAGGATATGAACAGGCAGTTTTCAGATGAAGAAATTAAAGCTATCTATAGTTATATAAAAATGCTCTAAATCAATATTGATTAGAGAAATGCAAATTAAAACAACTCTGAGGTATTACCTCACACCTATCAGATTGGCTAATGTGGCAGAAAAAGAAATAGCAAATGTTGGAGGGGATATGGGGAAATCGAGACAGTAATGTACTGTTGGTCAAATTGTGAACTAATTTAATCATTCTGGAGAGCAATTGGAACTACGCTCAAAGGGCTATAAAACTGCTTATCTTTTAACCCAACAATACCACAACTGAGTCTGTGTCTAAAAGAGATCTTAAAAAAAAAGGAAAAGGACCCACATGTACAAAAATATTTATGGCAACTCTTTTTGTTTTTGGCAAAGAATTGGAAAATGAGGGTATGTCCATCAATTGGGGATGGCTAAACAAGTTGTGGTGTATGATTGTGATGAAACACTATTGTACTACTTCTAGGGCTGTATCCCAAAGAGATCATACAAATGAGAAAAGGACTCACATGTACAAAAATATTTATAGCAGCTCTTTCTGTGGTGGCAAAGAATTGGAAATTGAGGGGATGCCTATCGATTGGAAAATGGCTGAACAAGTTGTGCTATGTGAATGTAATGGAATACTAATGTGCTCTAAGAAATGATGAGCAGGCTGATTTCAGAAAATCCTGGAAAGACCTACATGAACTGATGCAAAATGAAGTGAACAGAACCAGCAGAACATTGTACATAGTAACAGCAACATTGTGTGATGACTGACTTTGATAGACTTACCTCTTCTCAGCAATACAAGGATCTAAGACATCTCCAAAGGTCTCATGATGGAAAATGCTGTCCACATCCAAAGAAAGAACTATGGAGTTTAAATGCAGATTGAAGCATACTGTTTACTATTTTTTTCTTCTGTTTTGTTTTGTTTTCTCTTTCTTGTGGTTCCTCCTATTGGTTCTAATTCTTCCTTACAACATCACTAATGTGAAAATATGTTTAATAGGAATGTATATATATATATATATATAGCCTATAACAGATTGTGCACCATCTTGGAGATGGAGGCAGGGAAGGATGGGAAGAAAAATTTAAAACTCAAAAGCTTATGGAAGTGATTGTTGATAAATCAAAGTAAATTAATAACAAAAATAATAATAAAGAAGAATACTATTGTGCTATAAGAAATGACAAGCAGGATGGTTTCAGAAAAATCCTGGAAAGACTTATATGAATTGATGCAAAGTGAAATAAACAGAACCAGTAGAACATTGCATACAGTAACAACAATACTGTATGATGATCAATTGTGAATGACTTAGCTATTTCAGTAATACCAAGACAATTCTAAAGGACTTATGACGACAAATGCTACCTACTTCCAGAGAAAGAACTGATGGAATTTGAGTGCAGATCAAAGCATACTTTTTCTTTATTTTTCTTAAGGATTTTTTTGTCTGTGTTTTCTTTCACAACACCACTAATATGGAAATATATTTTGTATGACTGCACATGCATAACTTATATAAAATTGCCTGCCTTCTCAATAAAGGGGAGGAAAGAGAAGGAAGGAGAGAATTTGGAACTCAAAATTTTAAAAAAATGAATGTTAAAAATTGTTTTAAATGTAATTGGGAAAATATTTTTTTAAAAATCAAATTCCGGGGCAGCTAGATGGTGCAGTGAATAAAGCCCCGGCCTTGGAATCAGGAAGACTTGATTTCAAATCTGGCCTCAGACACTTGACATTTACTAGCTGTGTGACCCTGGGCAAGTCACTTAACCCCAATTGCCTCACCAAAACAAAACAAAACAAAATCAAATCCCCATGAAGAGGAGGCGTAGAGGGGCCTTTTTTGATATTATAAAAAGTATTTATCTTAAACCAATATCCAATATTATATGCAATGAACATACACTAGAACCTTTTCCAATAAATACAAGAGTAAAGAAGGATACCCAGTCTTTCCACTATTATTTGATATAGTTCTAGAAATGCTACCAAAGAAAAAAAGAAAAAACACACACAAGACAAGAGAAAGAAATTAAAAGCATAAAGATAAGTAAAGATGAGATAAAACTCTCCCTATTTGCTGATGATATGAAAGTTTACTTGAAAAATCCTAGAGAATGAACAAAGATTCCAATTGAGACAATTGTTGGCTTCAGCAAAGTTGCATGCTTCAAAATAAACTCTTAAAAATCAACTCCATTTCTATATAATAATAACAAAATTCAAGAAATAATAATAGAAAGATCCTATTCCAAATAACTATGAAATACATAAAGTATCTGGGGATCAGTCTGCCAAATCACACAAAAGACTTACATAGACTCAATTATAAAGTGCTCCTTAAAAAAATAAACAGCAATATAAATAGCTGGAGGAATATCCAGTGCTCATGGCAAGGTCATGTCAAAAAAATGAAAATGGTGATACTATCACAGTTAATTTACACTTTTAGCATGACATCACTAAAATTACCAAGAAGATTATATATATATATATATATATATATATATATATATGAACTGCTGGGGAAACAGGAAAGTATTCTGGCAAATATTAGACTTCTCTTCCATTTCATAATACATTCTAATGGATACATGACCTTAATATTAAAGTCCATACTATAAAAAAATTAGAAAAGAAGGACATCACATACCTCTCACAGCTATGGGTAAGAAATGTTTTCTTAACCAAACAAGAGGGAATTACAAAAGATAAAATAGTCAACTTTGATTGCCTGAAACTGAAAAACTTCTGCATAGACAACATTAATGCTCTTAGGATAAGAAGAGATATGGTTGAATGGGAAAAAAAAATTGTATCAAATTTCTCTGATAAGGATTTAGTACCAAAGATATATCAATAATTAATATACATACATACATACACACATGACAAATAGTCATTCCCCAGTAAGTAAATGATCAAAAGATATGAATAAACATGACCCTAGGCAAGTCACTTGACCCCAATTGCCTCGAAAAAACAAAACAAAATAAAACAAAAAAACAGCTTGGTGGTGCAGTGAACCTCAGACACTTGACACTTACTAGCTGTGTGACCCTGGGCAAGTCACTTAACCCCATTGCCTACTCCCCTACCCCCAAAAATACAAATACGATCAAACAATTCTCAAAAGAAGACTTGCAAAATATTAGTAGCCATATGAAAAGAAATGCCTAAATCATTAATAATGAGAAATACAAATCAAAATAATTCTGAAGCTTTACTTCACAACTTGGAAATTGGCAAAAATAAGCAAAAATGACAACAGTCAATGTTGAAAGGGTTGTGGAGAGTTAGGTATATTAGTACATTGTTGGTGGAGCTGTGAATCACTACATTCATTTTGGAAAATAAATTGGAATTATGCAAATAAAATGACCATACCTTTTGACCCAGAGATTTCATTGCTGACTTTTACTCTGAAAAAACCATAAAAAACAAAGTTATCCCATACACAAAGATATTTATAGCAGTAGTTTTTGTGATGGTAAAGAATTGGAAACAAAGTAGATGACCATAGATTTGAGAGTGGCTAAACAAATTGTGATACATGTGAATAGAATGGTATGTTACCATGCTGTAAGAAATAATGAACTGATAAATAGAGAAGCATGGAAAGATCTATATGAACTGATGCAGAGTGAAATAAGCAGAACAAAAAAAAATAAACAACAGTGATAGTAACAATGTACGTGGAAAGAACAATGACACACCAAGACATCCACAGTAAATGTAACAAAATTATAAAGATCCAATAGGACTCAAATGGAGAAATATGGGATATGAGAGGACACTCCCAATCCACCTCTTCATGGAGCTGGGAGGTTCACATTGACACATGGTGTCAGACTTTTTAAATATATTGATGAGTTATGCTGATTTTTTTCCTCTTCCTTTTAGTTTTCTTTAAAAAATAAAATACTATTTGTTATGAGATGACTCCCTGGGAGAAGTGTGGGAGGAATACTGAGGAAAACTATGATGATGTAAAAAACAAAAGAAATCCATAAAAAAAGAAGAAAAAGAAATAGCATCTGCCGTTAGACCTTAGTGTCTCCCCTCCTGCAGTTTCTAGATTGTTAGGCACCAAAAAGAGATGGAGGTTCAGAGATGAAATAGCTAGGGGGAGGGAGGTCTGAGAAGTCAATACCAAATATAAGCAAAGTCAGTAATTTCTGTGAGAGGGGGCATTGTCAGCTTGAGGGAGAAGATCAAGGTGGACTTCCTATAGAATGTAGTACTTCAGCCAAGTCTGGAAGGGAGGTGGGGATTCTCTAAGGCAGAGGCAATGGCTCTCATCTTCAGTAAAAATTTTAAGAGTATCTGTCCCCCTTGAGAGAAGGGAACAGAATGCAGAAGGAAGGGTGGAGAACTGTACCAGAGCTAGTCACAATAATGATAATAATAACACCAGCTAACATGTCTCTAGCACTGGAAGGTTTGCCAAGCCCATCTCATTTGATTCTCACCACAACCTCAGGAGTGGTACATGCTATGATTATGCCCAGTTTTACAGATGGAGAAGCTGAAATGACCTGCCCAGGATCACACAGCTAGTGACTGAGACGGGAGTTGGGACTCAGGTCTTCCTGACTGCAGGCCCAGTACTCTACCCACCGGGCTGCCCAGTTGCCTTGGTCTGTTTAAGCCACTTCAGATTTTCAATGCTGTTAAAACTTTACTTTCAATTTCCTTTTAGTGAGCTCCATTTACTCCAAATGCTGAGTGAACAAATCCTTTGCAGCTATTACAAGAAGGGAAATTAAGGTCAGGAACCCAAGTGAGAATGGGAGCTGAACTGTTTGACAGGTTATAATTCAGAGAGCAATCATTCCTAAACTGCTAAGTGCTTAGCTTGTTGAGCTGGTGGAACACTAGCTTCCAATGCCACCTGGTGGTTTGTACAACTATAATATAATACTCCTTCAAGCCACATTTCTCTAGGTGTCTGCTTCCATGGATATCAAACAAACCAAGTGTTTTGCTTACGAAGATCATTTTGAAAGCCATGTACAGGATGGAATGGAGAGGGGGAGACGCTGGAAGCCAAGAGTCCAATTACTAATAGTCCAGATGAGAGGACACAGGACTGGAACTATGGCAGTGGTCATCTGAGGGAAGAGAGGGGAGGCAGATGGCAAGAGATGTTATGAAAATAGATTCAGTGAGACTTAGCACCAGCTTGGAGTGAGGAAGAGGGAAGGGTCAGAGATGACTCTGAGATTGGGAACTTGGATAATAGGAAGGTGGTCGTGCCTTCAACAGAAACAGGGTAGTATGGAGAGGAATGTTTTTAAAGGCAAGGACATCGAATCCTGTTTTGGTTACAATGACTTTGAAATGCCGGTCTAGCAGCCAGTTGAATTCAGGAGAGAGGTTAAGTCTATGTGTATAGATTTGAGAGTCATCTGAAAAAAGATTATAATTGAATCCATAGGAGATGAGGAAGTCACCAAGTCTAGTGAGAGCAGAGCAGAGGCTCAGGACAGAGCCATGTGGAAGACATCCATGCTCCATGGTTCATAGGATCGCAGAGCTGGAAAGGACCTCAAAAGTCAGCTACTCCAACCCCCTCATTTGATCTTATCTTTTCCAATTAACAAACATTTATTTTCTCCCTCCACCAACACCAACTGAACAAACGAGAAAGAAACCACATAAATATGCATAGTCAAGTGAAGGAAATTCCCTCTTTGGTCATGTCCCAAAACATCTATCCTATTCTGTGTCTTGAGTCCATCACCTTCCTGACTGGAGGTGGGTGTACCTGCTTCATCTTGGGTCCATCCTCTGATTTTACAGATGAGAAAATTGAGGTGTAGGGGGGCTACATGATTTGTCCAAAGTTGTGAGAGAATGATCGAGCAAAAGAGGCTGAGATGGAGCAGTCAGACTGGTAGAAGAGCTAGGAGACAGCAGCACCATTGAAGACAAGGCAGAAAATGCATCCAGAAGGAAAGGGGTGGTTGGAAATCTCGAATGCCATCGAGAGATCAATGGTGATTCTTTCATTTTGTCTTTCTATCCCCCGAATTTAGCACAGAGTAGGTCCTTAACAAATGGTTGTTGATTGACTGATTGACTGAAAAGGCATCTATTGGGCACCTGCTGTGGGTGAAGCACTGTGCTGACAAACACAAAAGCCATGAGTAAGACACAAAGGGCTTCAGGGACAAACAGATGGCCAGACATCTTCTTTAGGGTTGCTTCTTAGCTAAAGTCCTGTTCATTTCTGAGGTTGAACCATTTGACAGCGCCAGGGAACCTCAGGAGACCTTTCCAGGCCTTTAGTAGCTGGGACTACATCGGGTGAGGACAGAGGAATTTGTTTTGCTTGACTTTCATATTTGTTCCAAGGATTCTCTCTCTCTCTCTCTCTCTCTCTCTCTCTCTCTCTCTCTCTCTCCCCCCCCCCCCCTCTCTCTCTCTCTCTCTCTCTCTCTCTCTCTCTCTCTCTCTCTCCCCCTTCCTCAATGGAAGCTGGGTGAGATGGAAAGAAAATAAATGTTTGTTAGTTGAAAAAAAAAACAAATAAAAAAGCAGACTGAATGAGGATAAGCCATTGAATTTAGCAGTGAGGAATCTGCTGGTGACTTCAGAGAAAGTGGCTTTCACTCAGTAGTAGGTCAAAAGTCAGATTTCGAGGAGCTGAGTGAGGAGGAAGTGAGGAAAAGGAGGCAAGAAGAGCCCAGGATGTGGGCAGGCTAGGAGTTTGGCTATGAAGGGGGCAGAATCACAAGCTGAAAGCCTAAAGGAATGCCAGGAGGGGAGACCTGGGCCTGTTTGTAGACAGCAAGGGAGAGATGGGAGATGAGAGAGGTGGGAGACAATGGCCTCAGAGACAGCAGGAGATGGGCTTGAGAGCCCTCCGGAGGGCTGGCCTTGGCCAAGGGCACCAGCAGAGCCTGGAGCCGAGGAGGAGAGGATGGGGGAGGGGATGTGGAGGGCCTTCAGGGGCCTCTGAGGGGTCCGTGAGAGTACACCAAGCACGTCAGGAGTGCTGGGGACAGGAGTCTGGCTCAGGTACAGCCTAGGTTAGCTGGTCCCTCAGGTCCTTCCACTTTGGAGACTGTGATTCCTGGAGACCCTGGGACTCTGGAGTGGTCTCTACCTTCCTCCAACTTCTCCAGTCTGGCCAGTAGCCCAGGCCAGACCCTTTCCAAACATGGGGGCCCCTTCTAGGGTGCTTCTGTTCCCCTAGAAGGGACACTTGAGGTTAATTATTCACTGGGACCTAGGGAAGGAACTGGCCTGGGATGGGGAGGAGGGAAAGGGAGAGAGGGCTGAGGTTCTGGAAATTCCCCAGGGGTGTAGGCTGATCTTGGCCTCTGCAGAAGGGCTGGGGCTTAGTAATCTCTCAGGTCAATCCTTGTTTTACGTTTGAAGAAACTGAGGCACAGAGAGGAAAAGAACCTTGTCCAACATCATATCCAGTATCCTAGAATGAAAGGATTTAAGAGGTAGATGGTTCATCCATTCTTTGCAGATGAGTAAACTGAGGCAGGACCATCAAACAATGCCCCCAGCATGCTCCAATGCCATTCCTTTCTAGCAGAATACATGTAGAATTGGGAGGAGGAGTGGAGGCACCAGACTTTTTTGGGGAGGGGGGAGACCAGTCACCCTAGGCTCTGAGCAGTCACTAAGACCCTTCAGATGGAGGAGAGGAGGGAGGAAGGGCTCCTGACGGGCACTCTGGGTGACCCCAAGCTCCAACCTGTGCCCAAGTGTTCTCCTGACAAAGAGGGGTTTGTCCTAGAAGACTTTGAAGGGCCCTTCCTATTCTGAGCATGACCACTCAGCCCTTCCTGCCCTCCTGGAGGGTGTGGCAGGGTGGGGTGGGCACTCTAAGGAAAGATCCACAATCACTCTGGGCCCCTCATACCTGCTCCAAGATGTACCTGTGTCAGGACCTGGTTCTGCTGGTGCTTCTGAGCTCTGGGGTGGCCTCCCTCATCAGGTAGTGGGGGACCCTTCTTCCCCAGAATCCTTCCTCTCTCCCAGATATCTTCTCTCCTCCCCTACCCCCGACACATTCCTCCCTGACCTGGACACCTTCAAATTCCTTTCCAACCTTTTTCCCGTTTTCCTCAAAATGTCTTTCAATTGCCATAGAGCATTTCCCACCTTATCCCTTAATGGGGAGAAGGCTCCCCCTACCCCCACATTCTTCATGCTCTCCAGGGATGGGGGGTGGGGGAAGAGAAGATGATATTTGTGATGATATGGAGAAGAAGAAGGGGGGGCAGAATAAGTATTTCTCTGGTGCTAGACACTTTACAGTTATTATCTCATTTAATATTTCAACAATTCTAGGAGCTTGGGGCTATTATTTCTCCATTTTACAGGTGAGGAAACTGAGGCAGACACTGGTTAAGTGACTTGCCCAGGGTCACACCACTAGTAAAGTGTCTGAGGCTAGATTTGAACTCAGGTCTTCCTGACTCCAGGCCCAGTACCCTATCCGCTGTAACACCTCACTGCCTCTATAATGCTGTCACTTATGGGTCCTGAATATTTTAATTTGATATAATGAGCATTTATTGCACACTTACTGAGTGCGGGGTATTGTGCTGGGGATACAAATCAATTATTCATTCAGTCAGCAACCATGTATTAAGTATCCTTCGATATGCCTCATAGCGTGCAGAACAAATACCCAAAGGACCCCCAACAGAGCCTGCTCTCAGGGAGCTCGAATTCTGATTGGGGGATGTCCCAATGTATACGGAGAAGGAGAAAATGAAGAGGAACAAGGGTGAAATCCAGGAGGGCTTCCTGGAGGCCAAGGCCAAGGAAGCCTCATCCCCTGGGGTCTCCAGTGTTTGCCAGGGCAGGGGCTGGGGGCCGTCCTCACGAGCTCCTTCAGCAGCCCTCTCCCCTTCTCTGCAGGATCCCCCTGCACAGGGTTCCAGGCTCGCCTGGCACCCTCCATGCACTGAGGGGCTGGAGGACCCCCCAGGTCCCTCTGCCCAAGGACGGGCCCATTCTTGTGCCACTTTCCAACTATTTGGACGTAAGTGCCCTGACCCCCTTCCCCCCACGCCATTCATCTCCCCTTCCCCCATTCGGGCCTCTCCTCAGCCTCTTCTCTCTCTCTCTCTCTCTCTCTCTCTCTCTCTCTCTCTCTCTCTCT
>NW_020954086.1:271175-274695 GCF_900497805.2 Vombatus ursinus
TCTCTCTCTCTCTCTCTCTCTCTCTCTCTCTCTCTCTCTCTCTCTCTCTCCAAGCAGGCTCAGTATTACGGGGAGATAGGACTGGGGACACCCCCCCAGAACTTCTCTGTCATCTTTGACACCGGCTCCTCCAACCTCTGGGTCCCGTCTCGCCGCTGTAACTTCTTCAGCCTGGGCTGCTGTGAGAAGGCGGGAAGTGGGAGGGTGAGGGGAAGCGGGGTGTGGGACGTCTCCGTAGGAGAAAAAAGCCTGGCCATGCCCCGTGCTGCGCGGCAGGCAGAGTCCCTTCCCTTCCCTTGTCTCCTCAGTCAAATAAGGGTGTGTGCTGTGTGACCTTGGAAAAGTCCCCTTCCTGGGCCTGGGCCTGTCAGATCAGGGATGTAGACCCCAAGACTGCTGGTGACTTCTCCTCTCTGGGCCTCAGTCTCCCTAAATCATGGCTTCTCCAGCCAGGAAAAGATGGTAGAGGTCATCGATTCCAACCTGAGCCCGGATGGGAAGCCTTTCCCCCTGGATGAGGATGATTGGCATTCCATGGTGGGCACTCCTTCCCAGTGTCTGCTCTCTGGGGCCCAGCAGGATAGGTCTGCTGCCTCTTTCTGGGGACGGTCTGTCCTTCAGGGAAGCCATCATCCCCTCCATGATCTTCTTTGACTGTCGACGAATGTTCCCGGTCAAGCCGCAGTTTCCTCCTCCGTCAGTTGGGAGGGCCGGGCTGGGCCGGCCCTTCTGGCTCTGGGAGCCGAATGCCAGGGCCAGGGCCAAGGGAATGGGGTGAGGGACGTCACAGCAGCTCCCCTTATCACCCTCACATCCCTTCATGGCCCAGGGTTCCATCATCGATATGACCCCAAGGCTTCCAGCTCCTTCCGACCTAATGGGACCCAATTTTCCATCCGCTACGGGGCGGGGCGACTAGATGGCATTTTGAGTGAGGACGTGCTGACTGTGAGTCAAGTCAACCATCACTTATTGGCTTTGGGGCTGGGTTCAGACCCTGAATGTCTTCACTAGCTACAAGGCCTTGGCCTCTGCCTCAGGCTCCTCATTTATAAAATGCGGATATCTACTATAGAACCTCCCTTTTAGGGCTGAGGCGAGGCTTGCATGACAGCAGGCACAAAACCTCGGGTCGGTGCCTCGGGAAATGAATGCTTAGGGAGGCAGGTGCGCTGCCTGGAGGGAACCGGCTTCTGACTGTTTTCAAGGGGAGGGACTTCCTATGTGACCCTTGGGTTTGCAGCGTGCCCCCTCCTGTCCCCCCAGATTGGAGGCGTTGGGGGGGCCCCTCTGGTTTTTGGGGAGGCCTTATGGGAGCCAAGCCTGGCCTTTGCGCTGGCCCACTTCGACGGAATCCTCGGCTTGGGCTTCCCAACTCTGGCCGTGGCCGGAGTGCAGCCTCCGTTGGACACGCTGATGGCCCTGGGGCTGCTGGACCAGCCCGTCTTCTCCTTCTACCTCAACAGGTGCAGGCCTGGGATGGGAAGCCCAGCCCCGCCCCCACCCATCCCCTCCCCCCACCTTCCCCTCCCGGGTGGGAAGCCTCACGCATCCCCTCCCCATGCTCTCCTCTCAGGAGAGCCCGCCTCGCCGGGTAAATAACCCCCTCCCCTTTCTGAGTCCCCATTTGTTCTATAAAGTGGGGCTGGATGAGATGTTTCCCAAGGTCCTTCCCGGTTCTTCATCCCATGTTGTCAGGGTCCTCATAGACAGAGGCAGTTCAACCCCCTTACTGGGAAACCCTGGAAATCCTGCCGTCCCTTCCTGAGCCTCTACCCTGCCCCTGCCCCTGGGGACCTGGTGATCCTCCCCCAACCTGGCACAGAGCCATGGTTGAGAGGCAGGAGAGCTGGGTTCAAATACTGATTCCCAGATTAATTAGCTGGGTCAGCAAAGGCTGGTTACTTTCACCTTCAGATCCCCCTCTGTGAATGAGGGGGAGGGACTGAGGGATCTTTCAGGTCCCTCGGGCTCTAGAAACTCCGTTCTTGCCACGCAGGGACCCTGAAGCAGTCCCGGGTGGAGAAGTGATTCTAGGAGGCTCAGATCCATCTCTCTATATCCCCCCCCTCATCTTCCTGCCCGTCACCCGGCCAGCCTACTGGCAGATCCATGTGGACCGGTGAGGGGCTTAAATGCCTAGCTCTTTAAGGGGGACGAGGCTGGAGGGGGAGGGGGCCTGAACAGCGCCGAAGGGCTGGGACCCGATTGCCTGTGTACTTGACTCCCTCGGAGTCTCTAAGGAAGGATGCCTAGGTCAGTGGCGGGGGGAGGAGCTGGAGGGACAGGTGCCTGGGTCAGTCAGTGAGGGGTGGCGCGGGAGGGGCAGGTGTCAGGGTAAGGAGCTCATGCCCTATCTTTCTCCCCAGTGTGACTGTGGGCCACTCCCTGATTCTGTGTCCTGACGGCTGTGCTGCTATTCTGGACACGGGCACTTCCCTCATCACGGGGCCCTCCAAGGAGATCGGGGCGCTGCACAAACTCATTGGCGGCTTCCCGCTGCTGGCTGGGGAGGTGAGAGAAGGTTGGGAAGGGGAGAAGCTAGGGGCCCAGATCTCTGGGACTCAGGGTGGAGGGTGAGGGGATAGGGCTGGGATCGTTTTTCCAACTGACATTTACTCATCCTGACTTCTGTAAGAAGGGGCCTAACCCACATTCGGACCTTTGGGTCAGGGATGATCCTCAGCGTCCCCTCCAGGGTCTGGAGTGCTGCACCGCGCCCTGAGAAGGCACAGAGAGTCTGAGTCAGGCTCTTGTGCTAGGAGCTGAGACGGGACTGCAAAGAAGGAAAGCCCCACCGTGAGGGGCATTGAGGAGGGAGACAGGCAGAAGCCCTGGGTGCTCTGTTGGCCGCTGAGCAGAGACCGAAGGAAGGGCAGGGTGGGCAGTGGGCCCAGGGCCGTCGGAAGTGATGATGGAGTCCTGGGGATTGAACCAAACAGGTGTATGGGGGTGGGAGGAGGGGAAATGCCCTCAGGCAGTTGCTGTGAGCTCCAATAGAAGCTTGGATCTAAAGGACTTTGCAATGGAGAACCATAGATGGAAGTCAGCTTTAAGCAGCAGAGCTTGGGGGTGGGGGTGGGGGTGGGGTGCCCTGGATGCCAGGAACCAGCTGCTAGGAGGGGACTGGAGAACAGCCTTTCTTTCCCGCAGAGGCCCCACAGAGCCTGCTGTAAACTGGTCGTTATGGGGAGCCCAGGGCAGACTCAGAGACCCGTGGGCGAGAGGAGGCTGGAGAAGGCCCAGCCGAGGCGGGGGTGGGGGGGGATTGCGCTGAGTCGGGCCCCCAGGAGGGGCGTGGAAGAAGGGGAGCGGAGGATTCTGGGGGGGGCAATGGAGGGGGGAATGGGGAGGGGCCCCCCCCGGACCCGGCAGAATGGCCTTTTGGGCCCGCCCGTTCCCCCCCCCCCCCACAGTATCTGATCCCCTGTGACCGACTCCCGGTCCTCCCCCCTCCCCCACAGTATCTGATCCCCTGTGACCGGCTCCCGGTCCTCCCCCCCACAGTATCTGATCCCCT
>NW_020954086.1:275095-286912 GCF_900497805.2 Vombatus ursinus
AGAATCTGGCTGGGTTGCTGGGGAGAGAAAAAGACATTCCAGACCGAGGAAGGGGACATGGAGGTGGGGGAGGGGGACCATGGGGTTAGGGATAGAGGCCCAGGGAGACTGGGCAGGAAATTGGAGCAAGCCTGTATTAAAGGGGTAGCAGGAATGAACTGAAGGAGATACAGAGAGAGCAGAATGATGGGGAGAGGGGGACGGGACTGTGGGGATCGAGGAAAGGGCTGGAGACGAGACAGAGACTGCGTGGGCTGGGCAGGGAGAGCGCCCTGGGGGGATGGGGGACGGAAGGGAGTTGGAGAGGGAGTCGGTGACTGGGGTGGGGGGTCTGATGGATGGGGACGAGGAGGGGGAAGGGTCCGATAGAGAGGGGGAGAGAGATGAGGAGAGAGGGAGCTAGGGAAGGGGATTCTGAAGGCAGGAGACCCAGGGAGGGGCCAAGGGAAAGGCATGGCTGATGAGGCTGGAGAGAGAAGACTGAGGACATTAAATGAAAAGGGAGACGAGCATTCCGCAAGGGAGTGGAGAGAGAGCTCTGGATTAGCTGGCAGAGGAGCTGGGTTCCAATCCCGATTGTGCTATCAATGTCTGCATGACCCAGGGCAAGTCACTTGTTGGGTTTCGGATTTCCAGTTTGTAAAATGAAGGGGTTGGCCTCACGAGATGATCCTTTCTGGGTCTAAAATTTGGTGAAACTGAGAAGGGGGAGGGGAAGGAATGAGTGAGACAGGGGCGGATTGATGTCAGAAGAGAGAGATGGGGTTAAGGTGGCAAGAGAGAACGAGCAGATAGAAGATGGGATGAGGGATGGGGGGAAGGGGAGAGGTAGATGGAGCTGGGGGTGGGGTGAGAAGAAAGGACAAAGGGAGATGGAGAGAAACCACAGTGAGAAAGGAGGGAGAAGAGGAAGACCACGTGGAATGAATTGGAAAGGGATGCAGGGAGAGGAGAGCAGAGTGAGGGGTGATGAAGTAGGGCCAGGACTGGAGGAGAATGAAGAAGCCAGCCCAGGCCTGTGAAAGAGATGAGTCTGGGGGCTCAGAAGCCGCAGGTGGAGAGGGGAGCAGGAAAGAGGGAATCAAGGTGGTGGTGGGGGTGGGAATAATGGCCTCTGAAAAGCTAGAGAAACCATCAGATTAGGGCTGGGGAGAGATGGGGCTGATTGGAGAGTGACCCAGGAGGAGGGGGGGGGACTGGAGGAATGAGGGGAGGGGAAAGGAAGAGAGGTGGGTTGAAGGGACCTTGGAACCTAGGGGGGGAGGGGGAAGAGGGCATAGATGTCCAGGCTACCAGGAATAAATGAAGGACCGGGGAGGGGACTCAAGGGAAGACATGGGACTCAGAAGAGAGAGGAAGTGTAGATGGTGGTGGGGTGAGGATAGGGAGGTCAAGAATGAGGGACAGAGATGGGGGGGTAATGAGGAGAAAGGATTAGGATCATGGGCTGGGCTGGAAGGACAGAGAAGAGGGGGATGGCAAGAAGAAGGTGAGAGGAGCCTGCCTGGAGGCTGTCTTATGGGAGAGAGGCAAGTGTGAGAAGAGGCCTTGAAGGAGGAAGAGCTCCAGATATTTTGTTTGGGTGGAGGGAGAGATAGATTGTGGAGATACTTGTTTCCCCTCCACCATCTGGATCCCAAACAGCTCAAACCTCGGGCAGTCTCCGGCCTTCCATCGTTTTGCCTCTTCTATCAGGGCAGAGGAAAGGGGACCCCAGAGTCAAGAATCCATTTGAATTTCACCCCGAGCCCATATCCCATGACCTAGACATCCTCCCCACTGCCATTCTCCAGAATCCAGTCTTCCAGGAGCCCCTAGCCTAAAGGACCCATTTCATTTCCTCCCAGCCCAGTCATCTGGCCCTTCAGACCTCTTTCAGCTCTGTCCATTAGGCCTGCATCCACTTCAGCACCACGGTCGGCCCACTCACTTCTCCATCCCAGATGCCAGACCTTTTATCTCTCTCTCTCCCTTTCCCCCTCTCCTAATTCTCATCCCCTCTTTCCCCAGCACCTTCTCCCTCTTCCCCTCCCCCTTCTTCATTCCTCACCTTCCACTTCTCATCCTCTTTCTCTCTTCTCCCTTCCCCAGCCCACCTCTCCTCATTTCCATTCTCCCTTCTTCCTACTTCTCCCCCCTTTCCTCACCAGGCCCCTTCCCTTCTCACCGGAGGTAGTGACTGTTCATCTCGTGGTGTCGGGGTTGGCAGTGTTCCTTCGCTCTGGGGCGAGGGGAGCCAAGGACGCCTGGGGCCTGGTGGTAGTGGGTCAGGTCTTTCCAGTCCCCCAAGCAGACGGCGGGGAGGTATCCTGTTGGAGAATGAGAGTCAGACCCCAGAAGGGCCAGGGGCCAGTGGAGGTGGTGAGGGGAACCAATGCCTGGCATGGAGAGAACAGAGTCCAGATAGAAGGGGGAGCTCTGGATGAATGCGAAGAGGACTGGGGGGGGGGGGAGTTCGGCAGGGCAGGGTTGGCTGGGGCCCTGCAGGGAGGCCACCCCCCCAACTCTGCGGTCTGGTAGTGAGCCAGAGTCCTCAGTGCGGACGAGTCGGGGAGGGGGGAAAGAGAAGAGAAGAGAAGTAAAAGACGCAGAGACAGAGAGACACAGAGAGTGAGCTGCAGAGGGAGAGACAGGGGGACTCGTAGATGGAGATTGGGGAAAGGAGGGTAGAAACACGCACGAGTAAAGAGAGACATGGAGACACGAAGATTCCGAAGGAGACATTCAGGGAGAGAGAAATACAGAAGAGACAGGAACAGACGAGACTACGAAACTTAGTGAGACAGAGATAAAGATAGAGATTCTCCGAAACCGACACCTAGAAAGACAAAGACTTTAGGAATGAGGGATGCGGCCGGCAAATGAGGCCGGCCGAGAGTTGGGGGGAAGGCAGTCCTGACCCCCCCCCCCCCCCCCCTCTCTGTTTCTCCCCCCCCCCGCCCCCCCCCAGGTCTGCCTTCCACGGGTGCCTCCGCCCCCTTTCCCTCCTCCCACCCTCTCAGCTCCGCCTTCGGGGCTGCGCAGCCTGCGGGCCAGCCCACCGACCCCTGGAGCGCTCCCACCCGCCTCCGCCCTCGAGCTGAGAAGGACGGGGCCGACAGCCTGAGCCCCGCCCTCCCCTGGTGGAGAGCCCCGCCCCTTCCTCGCGCCCGGCTCTACCCCCCTCCCTCTTGCCCCTCTCCTCCAAGACCCACCCCCGCCCCCGGGGGAGGGGCCCGGCCCCGCCCCCTCGGCCTGGGCCCCGCCCCCCGGCCCTGGGCGCCCCCGCCCCCTCCAATGCTGAGCTCAGTCTGTGTCTCCTCCTTCCGCGGGCGCACGGCGGCCAAACAGCCGCAGCAGCCGCCGGCGCAGCCTCCTTCCGCTCCTCCTCCTCCTCCTCCTCCGCCTCCGCCTCCTCCCGGCCCCGGCCCCTGTCCCTGTCCCGGTCCGGGTCCCTGCCCCGGGCCCGTTCCCTCCCCACCCGACGCCAGTCCCGGGCCCGGGTCCGCCTCGGCCCCGGGCCCCGGCCCGGCTCCTCCTGGGCCGCCCGCGGGGGGCGCGCCATGCCCCGGGGGCCCGGCCATGGGGCGACACGGCGGCGGCGACAGCGACAAGATCGTGATCAACGTGGGCGGCGTGCGCCATGAGACGTACCGCTCGACGCTGCGCACCCTCCCCGGGACGCGGCTGGCCGGGCTCACGGAGCCGGGGGCGGCAGTCAACTTCGACTACGACCCGCGCAGCGACGAGTTCTTCTTCGACCGGCACCCGGGCGTCTTCGCCTACGTGCTCAACTACTACCGGACCGGCAAGCTGCACTGCCCGGCCGACGTGTGCGGACCCTTGTTCGAGGAGGAGCTCGCTTTCTGGGGCATCGACGAGACCGACGTGGAGGCTTGCTGCTGGATGACCTATCGGCAGCACCGTGACGCCGAGGAGGCGCTGGACTCCTTCGAGACCCCGGAGCCGGCCGCGGCCGCCGCCGGAGGCCCTGGGGGGCCTGGGGCCGCTGCCGGAGGGCTAGGGGACGACGAGGCGGGCGGCCTGGACGCTGCCGGGGCCGGAGGGGAGCTCAAGAGACTCTGCTTCCAGGATGCGGCCGGGGGAGCCGCGGCCGGGCCCGGGGGCGCCGCGGGGGCGACGTGGTGGCGCCGCTGGCAACCCAAAGTGTGGGCGCTCTTCGAAGACCCCTACTCGTCCCGGGCGGCCAGGGTAAGGAGGCTTCCCCCCCCCCCCCCCCCTCCGGGGGGCTGGCCACCCCGCCCCCCCCAACCCTGGGAGATTCCGCGGGGGCTGCCCCTCACCGCACCCCCCGGAGCTGAGCTTCTCCGGTCCTCGGGTTTTGCGCCCCTTCGAAGTCTACAGACCCGGCCCCCCAGCCTCCTACCAAGGGTCCCCCAAACAGAGCGTTCCTCCCCCTCCCTAAAGCCCCAGGTCGGATACAACTCCTAGCCTTGGGAATGTCTAGCTAAAGCCCGCGGCCCAGATGGTTCCCAAGCCCCAGAGACGTCGGCTGCGGGAGCCCCTTTCCCTACGAAGACCCGCCCCCTCCTGCACCCTGTATTCCTTGCCCCCTTGAAAAACTTTAGATGACTTTTCGCCCCCCTCCCCCTCTTCTGGAGTGCTCCCTCTCCGCCGTCCGGAGAACCCTGGACTCTTCCCTTCCCCCGACCCTCGAGATCTCATCCCAAGTCGTATTGGAGGGAGGGAAGAATCTGGTCCTCTCTTTGTGTCCGAGAAGGGGATGAGGAAAAGGGAAGGGGGAGGATAGCCGGGTATCCTCTAAGGTAGATGCCACCCCCTCCAGGGTCAGGAGATTCGGAGGGTCAGGAGCCCGGTGTCTGCCGCCCGTTCCCCTCCCCCCAAGGGCTGGCTGCGTCCCGGGCCAGGAAAGGACAGGGAGCCACCGCAATGCCGCATCCCTCTTCCCCCTCCCTCTTTCTCCTTCTCCTCCCCCAGGGGGGCTGCGTGGAGGAGGCGGTTTGTATTCCCGGGGAAGTTAGGTCCCAGAGAAACGCTGAGTATGCAGGATTGGAGGAGGGGGGAGGAGGATGGGGGCACGTGGCTCTTAGATACCCCCCCCCTCCGGTGACCTCTTTTCGGGAGAACTGGTGGGGGGCGGGGCCTCCCCTCCTCCTCGACCCTCCCCCCTTCCGCCACTCAGCTATCCCGGAGAGGAGTTAAACCCGTTGTGGGTGAGGAGCAGCTTCTCAGGCTTCGAACTTCGGAGGGCGCCCCCTTCCTCCCTTGCTCCCCTTCTCCCCCTTCTCCCTTTCTACCCCGGCCCGGGTTGGGAAGGAGTTAAGATGGGGGGGAGGGGGAGGGCATTCGTAGGCTCCGCAGCTGCGCAGTGCGGCTCCGGTGGGGATGGGGTTAAGGCCAAACTAACGTTGCGGCTGCGCAGTGCGGCGGGAGCTGTCCGCGGTGCTGCCTCCTCCCCGCCCCCACTGCAGTGCCGCAGCCTTCGCCGCGGGAGGGAGGGAGTCTTGAGCATGCGCACTGCGGTGCCCTATCACCCAGATCACTGCGGAGAAGGCTGGGGGGGGGGGAATGGGGGGCGGGGCGGGAAAGGAAACACATTCAGGTACCGGAGATATGCCCGAGCCCCTTACCCAGATAGGGGAAGGAGACTGGCCCAAGGTCACATAGCAAGTCACAATCAGAGCCTGGGTTCAGACCCACATGTCCCACACTGCCTACAGAGAGACAGACAAGCAGAGAGAGGCAGCGCACAGAGCTTGGCCCACAGAGCTGAGCCCCCATCATCCCCAGACGCCTTCTGGCTCAGATGCCAGGGTCTCCCATCCCACCAACTCCATGAGCAAGGGGTGTGCGTGATAACGGGAGTGAGGAGGTGGGAGGAAGACAGCAGGGCTTTTCATAGCCTGTAGACCAAGGGTCCCTGTCCCTCTTCCTTCCCTAAAGCAAACTCTGGGATCTCTCAGCAGCTGGAGGGAGTCAGAAATGTGAATTTCTGAGGGAATCTGTGGGGCCTGGACCCTTAGATCTGTGAGAGGGGCTGTGGGCTGCACGTTTGTGTCTGAGGAGAGGTAGGGGCCTGAATGTCCAGCTCCTTGAGGGAAGCTGGGAGGAGTGCTTGATGCCTAGAGAGCTAAGGCTGAGGGAGGTCTGGATGTTTGGCTGCCCACGTGGAGTTGGCATGAGTGTGGGTGGAAGGGCCAGCTCAGGCTCCTGGGTCACCTCTTCTTTCCCCTTCCCCCTCCTGCAGTATGTTGCCTTTGCCTCCCTCTTCTTCATTCTCATCTCCATCACCACCTTCTGCCTGGAGACCCACGAGGGCTTCATTCACATCCACAACAAGACGGTGACCCAGGCATCCTCAGTGCCAGGCGAGCCCCCAGAGAATGTGACCAACGTGGAAGTGGAGACCGAGCCCTTCCTGACCTACGTGGAGGGCGTATGTGTGGTGTGGTTCACCTTTGAGTTCCTCATGCGCGTCACCTTCTGCCCGGACAAGGTCGAGTTCCTGAAGAGTAGCCTGAACATCATTGATTGTGTGGCCATCCTCCCCTTCTACCTGGAGGTGGGCTTGTCAGGGCTGAGCTCCAAGGCCGCCAAGGACGTGCTGGGCTTCCTGCGGGTGGTCCGCTTTGTGCGGATCCTCCGAATTTTCAAGCTGACTCGACACTTTGTGGGGCTTCGGGTGCTGGGACACACACTTCGAGCCAGTACCAATGAATTCCTCCTGCTCATCATCTTCCTGGCTTTGGGAGTGCTCATCTTTGCCACCATGATCTACTATGCGGAGCGAATTGGGGCTGACCCTGATGACATCCTGGGCTCCAACCACACTTACTTCAAGAACATCCCCATTGGCTTCTGGTGGGCCGTGGTTACCATGACAACCCTGGGGTACGGAGACATGTACCCCAAGACTTGGTCAGGGATGCTGGTGGGGGCGCTGTGTGCCCTGGCAGGTGTCCTTACCATCGCCATGCCTGTTCCTGTCATCGTCAACAATTTCGGCATGTATTACTCGCTGGCTATGGCCAAACAGAAGCTGCCGAAGAAAAAAAATAAGCATATTCCCCGCCCCCCTCAGCCGGGCTCACCCAATTACTGCAAGCCTGAGCCCCCTCCCCCTCCACCCCCAGCCCCCGGGCTCCCCCACCATCACAGTGGCCTCAGCCCTCCCCCACCTGGATCGTACCCAACGGGGCTGCCTGGGCCCCATGGCCATGTACACCCAGGGCTCTTGAGGGGTGGGGCGGGGGGGCTTTCGGGAATGGGCCTGCCCCCTCTGCCTGCCCCTGGAGAGCCTTGTCCACTGGCTCAGGAGGAGGTGATTGACATCAACAGGGCAGGTGAGGAAGAAGGTGACGAGGGGCTGGGGAGGGGGGGAAGGGAGGAAGTAGACAGAAAAGGGCCAGTGAGGGAGAGAGGGTCACCGCAAGAATTAAAAACAAAGTAGTCATGGAAAGGGGGTCGCTGAGATCAAGAGAGGTGATCAGAGATGGAATGATACAGAGAGATGGTCACTGAGAGAGAAGGTCACAGCCAATCAGGAGCACAAAGGAATCATCCCAGAGACAAAGACTGTGGCAGAAATAGAGGGGGACACAAGGATGATCACAGAGACAGAGACTCACAGAGATGGAGGGAGATACAGAGATGGTCACAGAGATGGAGGGAGACAGAGGGGTGGTCACTGAAAGATAGACTCTCAGAGAGATAAAGACACACAATGACCATCACAGAGGAGAGACACAGGAGGATGGTCAGAGACAGAGACTATCACAGAGATAGACACAGAGATGATTAGAGACAGAGTATCACAGAGACGAAGAGAAACAGGAGTGGTCTCAGAGAGACAAACTGACTCAGAGACAGGGAAAGTTTGTTCAATAAGAGACAGAGGCTGTCACAAAGACAGAAAGAGATGCAGAGGGATGGTCAGAGACAAGGACTGAGATGAAAAGACAGAAAGGGGGGGTCAGAGATAGACTATCCCAGAGGAGAGAGACATAGAAGGGTGATCAGAGGCAAATTACTGTCACTGGAATGAAGAGAGATGCAGAGGGATGGTTGCTGAGAGACAGAATGTCACAGAGATGGGTAACAGAAATGCAGCAGATTGTATCCAACCCAGCAAGCACTTATTAAGCACCTTTTGTGCTGGGGAAGCATAGATGAAAGCTAAATAATTCCTGCCCTCAGAGAATTCATATTTGGAAGGGTAGGGTGGGATACAACTCATACCCAAATAATGGATATACATAAGAATTGAAGGAGGAGGGAAAGAAAGCAGATTGGGGAGGTTCAGTTTCCCAATTGGTAAACTAAGTCTTGAAGGAATCCAGGGATTTTGAGAGATGGGAGGGAAAGGGATGTGCATAGAAACTGAGAGCCACTCCTGGTAATGGCCATGGAGGCCGTCAAAGAGAGGGTCATAGTGATGGCCAGAGAGACCCAGGAAAAGCTACTGAAATTCAGAGACATTGTTCCTAGCAACAGAAACACACATAGGTGGTCGGGGGGAGAGACACAGAGACACTCACTCACCTTCTGAGAGGCAGGAAAAGGTACACAGATTGTCATTGAGCCAAGAGACTGAGACATTGAAAGACGGTCGTGGAAACAAAGAGGTGATCTACCACCAAGCCAGAGAAACAGGCCAGAAAAAGAAATGGTCCTGGAGACCTCAGCAATGGGTATTGGGACAAACACCAGGCAAGAGGAGCACAGGAGGTGGGTAACAATCACCAAGATGGAGGTACAGGTTCTGGAGAAGGTGGCAGGGAAGGAGATACAGGGATGGTAACTGACAAAAGACAGGGATAGTCATGAAGACGGTCACAGGTGAAAGGACCGACTGTCAGTAAGACAGCCTCAGAGGAAGAAGAGATGGGCAGCAACAGAGGAGAGGTACAGACACTGGAAGGGTCTCTGAGAGGTCTTGGCCTCTGTGGAGCCTAGACAGGAGACAGAAGGAGGCTGAATGGGCAGCTAATCAGAGCAATGAAAATGAGGGGGCCTAGATCACTTCCCCTCCTTTGCTTAAAGTAGGTCAGTCGTGGTGGCTGGGGGTGGGGGGAGAGAAAAGACTGAGCAGCCCAGGCCCTGCTCCCTTAGCAGCTGACCCACATTCACACCAATTAAAAATAACTCTTGAGTCCCCCTTCCTGTTCCCCTCCCCCTCCTTCCACTCGTGCATCCCATGTCCTCCCCCAAACCCTTACCTCTTTCTTCAGGTCTAGATGTCTTCATTGCCCTTCCTGTCTTCATGATCCCCTCTCCCATCTGCCATTCTGCCTGAACACCTTGTGAGCTATGTCCTCCTCACATCACCTCCCCTGCCCCCATCTGCATTCCCTTCCCCCATCACCTCCCCCACCCCCATCTGCACTCCCTCCCCATCACTCCCCCGCCCCCATCTGCACTCCCTTATACCTAGAGACCTGCCAAATGTTCTTGTTGGAAGGCGCCTCCAAGGCCATCTGGCCCTGTGTGCACCTGGACCCAAATCCCTGCGACAGCACGGCCAGGAGGGGCTCACCTGCCCTTGCCTTGAGGACCGCCAGTGAGTGGGGAGCCAGTGTTCTGGTCAGCTCAGTCCACTGTGTGGCAGGTTCAAGGGCTGCTTAGGACATCATCCTTCCCTAAGGACTCAATTGGCTTCTTTGCCAATTTGCCCCCACTTCTTTGCCTCCCACTTACTCTTGTCTGTCCTTTGGGGCCAAACAACCCAAGTCAACTCTGTCTTCCACAAGACAGGCCTTAAAATACTTGGAGGCAGCTGGCATGTACATCTCCCCTCTCCATTGCCCCATCTCCCAGCTTTCTCTTTTCCTAGCTAAACAGTCCCAGTTCCTTCCATTGGTTCTCTTAGGGATGGCATAGACTACAGACCTTCTTCACCATTCCTGGGGATTTCTGCACACTTTCCAGTTTATCCAAGTCCTTCTTCAAAGGTGGCAACCCAAGCTGATCATAAGGGCAGAGAATAGTCACACTGGCATTTGGTGCCCAGCTCCTATGCCCAAGAGCCATTCACACTTTGGATGGTCATACTACCTCATTGACTTATATTGCCCTTTCATTCCACCAGAAGTAAATTTGTCCTTCACTCTAGGAAGGAAGTGCTATTATGATCCCCATTTTATAGGTGATGAAACTGAGGCAGAGGTGAAGGGACTTGTCCAGGATCATGCAGCTAGGAAGTGTCTGAGGCTGAATTTGAACTCAGGTCTTTCTGACTCCTGGCCCAGGGTTCTGTGCACTCTGGTGCCCCTTAGTTGAACTAGGACCCCCCCTCATTTTTTTATTCACATGAGCTGCCCTCCAGGCATAACTCCCCCCTTTTAACTTGTGGGATTGACCTTTTGAATTCACGTTAATAGTTTCCATTTCTCCCTATTGAGTTTTCTTCTCAACCCAATGCTTTAGACTGGTCATTTTCAAACAAATTCAAACTTCACACTCTTGAAAATTATCGAAGACGCTACCCTGCTGCCCAGGACCTTTTTGTTTAGGTGGATTATATTTATATTTACCAATATACTAGACATTTAAAAGTCCTGGTGCTATTGTGAAAATAGCTTGGACCTCTCAGACTCTTGAGAACTGCTGCGTTAGCCTCTTTGAGTCTTGGTTCCTGTCACGGTCATCTGCAAATTCAGGGAGCTTGCCTGGCCAGCCTTTATCTCAGTCGCTGATAAAAATGTTAAGCAGCACAGATCCCTGGGGCACTCCCCTTGAGACTGCCTGCCGAGGTGACATTGAACCATGAATGACTGACTGCTCCTCAGCTCTGGCCAGCTACCCAGTCCCACATCTATGTTTAGCTCTCGATTCTCTTTTCCACAGCAGCATTAAGACTTCGTCAAGTATTCCGCCCAAATCTAGGCAAACGGCACCTCCTGCATTCACCTGATCCACCAGTCTTGTAACTTGTCAAAGCAGGAAATAACGTTCTTCTGGCCTGACCCGGTATTCTGCCAGCTGCCGGCCGGCTCCTCCTTTACTCCACCCCCCCCTCTTGGCACCCTCATATCCAATCCCTATTCACACTCTCACAAAATCACCACACCTCTTAAAGCAGCCCAGGCTACTTTTGGACAGCTCCCTCCTCGATCTCCAGGCGAAATGGGCCTCTCTTTGCCTGCCTCCCCGATCCTGGTTCTGCCAAATGCAATACCTCTTCCATGATATGGCCCTTGTGATGCCGAGAGAAAAGCTTTCATGGCACCAAATGCCAGAATTTGAGAGTTAGAAGGGACCTCAGTGACTTTTAGCCCACCTCCTCATTTTATAGATGGGGGAAAAAAAGTCCCAGAGAGACACACAGGAAGCACACCAGTTCTATGGTGAAATTTGAACTGGGGTCCTTCTGTTCCCGAGCTGGGGCTCTTCCCCCTTCTAAACGGCTACTTCTGCCATCACTGATCAAAGAAGGAGTCTAACCAATCCCACCTGGGCCGTTGACTTGTGGTGGGAGCTGGACAAAGCCTTTCACTGTGGGCCTCAGTTTCCTCATCTGTAAAATGAAGGAGATGGACCCCTTAAAGTCCCTGCCTCCTCTCGATCTAGGATCCTATGATCCTAAGCACTCTTCCATGTGACAGTCCCTTAGGTTCTTGAAGATGAGAATCTAAATTCCCTCAGCCCTCTCTTTGCCAGGTTAGACTCCCCCAGTTCCTACAATAGGATCTTTTTATGTTATAAACTGGAGGCTCTTCACCATCCTGGTGGTGACCCTGGGGGTGCCTTTGCTGCCTAGCTATGCCTTTATATCTTGTCTTGCCACACCCTGCCCCCCCACTCCCCATCTCTCTTCACTCACTCTGCCCCATGTTCCTTCATGCCTCATTCCCCCAT
>NW_020954086.1:286922-297821 GCF_900497805.2 Vombatus ursinus
CTTCTTCTTCTTCTTCTTCTTCTTCTTCTTCTTCTTCTTCTTCTTCTCTCTCCTCCCTCTCTCCCCCTCTCTCTCCCTCTCTCTCCTTCTCTGTCTCCCTCCCCTTACCCCCCTCTTCTCTGTCGCTCTGTCTCTCTGTCTCTCTCCTCTGTCTCTCTCTTCTCTCTCTGTCTCTGTCTCTCCCCCTCTCCCTCTGTCTCTCTGTCTCTCTCTCCTCTGTCTCTCCTCTGTCTCTCTGTGTCTCTCTCCTCTATCTCTCTGTCTCTCTCTCTTGTCTGTCTCTCTGTCTCTCTCCTCTGTCTCTCTGTCACTCTGTCTCTCTATCTCTCCTCTGTCTCTCTGTCTCTCTCTCCTCTGTCTCTCTGTCTCTCTGTGGCTCTGTCTCTCTGTCTCTCTCCCTCTCTCTGTCTCTCTGTCTCTCTCCCTCTCTCTGTCTCTCTCTCTCCCTCTCTCTCTTCCCCTCCCCCTCCCCCTGTGCAGTCACTGGCCCCAGGTCACAGAGGGGGAGGTAGCAGAACCCAGGTCCTTTGGCTCCAGGGTTCTTGCCACTGTCCCCATCTGCCTCTTCCTCTCTCTGGACCCAAGTTTCTTCTGCAGAACACAGGGCTCAGACTAGGTAATCTCTGAAGCCCCTCACTGCTCTGCTCCTCAAGGATTCCATTAATTCTGTCTCTCTCTATTCTCTTCATCTGTCTGTTCTGTGCACCCTCCCCACCTTTCCTCTGGGGAACCAGACCCTCGCCCCAATGGGGACCCGGCAGCTGCTGCCCTAGCTCATGAGGACTGCCCTGCAATTGACCAGGCAGCCCTGTCCCCGGAAGACAAGAGTCCCATCACCCCTGGGAGCCGTGGCCGCTACGGACGAGACCGGGCGTGCTTCTTGCTCGCTGATTACACAGCTTCCCCAGATGGCTCCATCCGAAAAGGTGAGACCCCCCTCCCCCTGCCTAGGGCCCCTCCCCATCCCCAGGTGCCCCCTAGCCCAAGGTCCCTCTGGGAGAAGAAGAGAGGGGCACGGGGGAGGGGGTAGAGATTTGGACAAGGGAAAGACTTCATCGCAGGGGTGTCCAAGCTGCCATCCTCCCCCTGCCCACCCCAGCGGGGCCCCACTCCTGCTGCCACCTTCCCCTTATCCTTGCCCCCCTCCTCCCCTCCCAGGCCACCTCACCACTGCCCCCCTCATCTATTGTTTTGTCCCATCTCCATCCCCTCCCCTTTGATTCCCTGGCCTCTTTCTGCTACCTCCCCCCAAAAAACTCAGCCACCAGTGCCCCCCCCGCTGCCCCCCCCGGACTGGCGGAAGCCTGGCCCACCCGGCTTTCTAGCCGACCTCAACGCCAACGCTGCAGCCTGGATCCCCCCCTAGCTGGACGCTCCCCCAGCCCCCCTGGTAAGTGATCCCTGGCTGGCTGTCCAGGCTCCTCTCACCCCCTGGGACCAGCTTCTCCCTGACTAACACCCACTGTCTCCTGACTGACCAGCTTCCAGGCCTTTGGCCATCACCTGCTCCTACCACCTAACTCATGCCCTGGGCCTTCACTGAGCACCACAGGCCCAGCCACACAACTCATCCCCTAGACTCACAGAGCCCAGAACTAACCAACCCCACTCCAGCGACTTCACTGTCCTCCAGCCTTCCATGCTAACCACTTCCCCAAGCGCCCCTTTCTCTTTCCTTCCCTTCATGTAGTAATCCCCCACCAAGTTCTCAGCCTCCTCGTGCCATCATCCCTGACCTCCTCTTCATCTCCATCTCCATCCATGCCCTCCACAGCCCTCCCTGTCTCCCTCCCCCTCCTTTCCCTTCTTCCCTGCCTGCTCTCTCTTTCTGTTGTGTGGCTTCTGGCTCACCCTCCAGGGAGTGGGGTGGGATGGTCTGGGTGGGGCTTGGGTGGGGGGAGGTCTTCAGTGGCTCACCTTCCCTTCCCTCTGATGCCAAGATCCATTCACTGAGCACAAATATTGGCCGGAGCAGATGGGGTCAGCTGGATCCTCTGCCTAGTTCCTTCCTGCCCCTGCTTCCCAACCCCAGCCTACGTCGATCTCCCTCCCCCCTCCCCCCACCCCACTACCTCCCCCAGTCACCCCAGATGCTCCTCCTATATTTGGTGTCTCTGGCCACCCCCATTTTGCTGCTCTTCCTCTACTCCCCGGAAACCACCACAGAGGAGGAGGACGGAGCCCCAGGGGTTTCTCCCTCACCCCCAACAGCAAGGCAGTGTTGGGGGGCCCCCCTCCACCCCCCTGTGACTCTGTGTTTCTGTCCCCAGCTCTTGTCACCGCCTGAGACCTCTCGAGATCCGTGGGCCCCCCCCCGCCCCTCTCCCCCAGGTCAGCAGCTGGGATTGGCTGGGAGGGGGCCCCCACTGTAACACACTCTTAGAGCCTTCTAGATAACCTTCCTACTGCTAAGAAAATTCCAGGTACCCCTTCAGTACTCTCAGGATACACCCTTTAGAGGCCATAAGACAGTCTTAGAACTCCCAAGATACCCTCCACAAATGCCCTCAGAATCCCTCAAACCTCTCAGACTCTCCAAGTTACATCCTTAGGAGTGCCCCCCCCGGTCCTTGGCTGCAGCTGTAGAGCTGGAAGGACTCAGGCAGTAAAGGAGGGACAGGTCCCCCAAACGTCTGAGCCCAGCGGGAAGTGGGTCCCCTGCTGCCCCGACTTAGGGCGCCAAGGAACTCTCAAAGCCTTGCTGATGCTGCCTGAGACACTTGGGATTACTGTGGGCCCCAGGAGCCTGCCAGCTTTGGCCCACTAGAGGACCCCATCCCCTTCCCATCCATTTCCCTGCCACAACCTTCGCCCATGGCTGCACCCGGGACCCCAAGCGCCCTTCCTTGATCTTTGGCCCCATCTCCACCCCTCCCTTTGACAGCTTAACTGGCCTTCCCAATGGGATGCTTCAGCCATCCCTTCCCGTGGCCTCCTGCCTCCATGCCCTCACCATCCCCGGTCCTCCAGCATGTGTCCCGACCCAAAGGGAGGAGGGACTGACCAGCGCCCTATCCCACTCGCCCACACCTGCAGCTTCATGCCCATATCACCTCATCATTCGCCTTCTGCCCCCTCCTCCCATCTTAGGTAATGGAACCTGGGGTAGGGAATAGGCAGGGTTGGAGGGGAGTGGGGAGGGCCACGAGCTCTGGTCTGCCTCCTAACCCTGCATCTCTTCCCCCCACCCCAATGTCTCTGTCCCCCCTTTCTGGCATTGATTGTTTCTCTCTCTCTCTCTCTCTCTCTCTCTCTCTCTCTCTCTCTCTCTCTCTCCCTCTCTCTCTCTCTCTCCCCTCCCCTCCTTGTCTCTGTCTCTTCCCATCTCTGTCTTTCTCTTCTCTCTTTTGTTTTTGTCCTGCTTCCCATTGCTTGGGACTCTCTGTGCATCTCTCTGTCTCTATCTCTTGGCCTCCATCTCTGCATCCTTGTCCATCTCTCTTTATTCATGTCTGACTGCCTGTATGCCTCCATTTCTGTGTCTCTCTCTTGGTCTCTGTGTATGTCTCTCCATCTGTTCCCATCCATCTCTTGCACTCCATCTCTCTCTCTTTGTGTCTCTGTTTTGTCTCTTTCTTTGGGTTTGTCTCTTGGTCCTGATATATCTGGGCCCCTGTCCATTTCTTGGTCTTTGTCCCTTCCTACATCCCCTTCTTTCTTTGTCTCTGACCCCTCCCGTTCCCACTCCCCCAGGTTATGAGAAGTCCCGCAGCCTGAGCAGCATCGCGGGGCTCAGTGGGGTGTCCCTGCGTCTTGCCCCGCTTGCCACTCCCCCTGGCTCCCCAAGGGCTGCCCGCCGTGCCCCTCCTGCCCTGCCCTCCATTCTCTAGCCCCCATTCCCCCTCTTTGGGGGGACTCAGGGGTGGTGGGGGATGGTTCCTGGTGTAGGGGTGGGGGTGGTATTTTTTAAAGGGTCACAAATAATATGCAATTGATATGACCGCCAGCAAACCCCCAGACCCCCTCCCCACTTCCTCTAGGCCCCCAAGAAGGAGGGGCAGAGCCTCAGTACCCCCCAAAAGCCTTCTCAGGTCTCCATGAGCCATATCACCCCCTCCCAAATCCACACGCTCATTGAAATGTGTAAATAAGTGAGAACTGTGCTGGTTAACTTTGGGACACCCTTTTGGCTGCCCCACATTTTCTGAGGCAGCCTCTGTCCTATTCCATCTTTGTGCATGTCTCCCCTAAGGCCCCAATTCTCTGCAAGAGCAATAAGCTGCCTCTGGCCGCATGCTATGTCCCACCCTAGACCACCTGGGCAATAGGGAGTTAGGGGGAGTCCATCCATCCTCTGGGCCTTCCTTGGTCACCTTACCCCCAGCCTGGACTAGAAGGAGCTATGGATTTTATTGCAAATCAAAGACAAAAAAGAAACAAGGCGGGGTGGAGGTGCCAAGGCCCAGAGAGCGACTGGAAGTGGACCTGGGGAAATATGGGTTGTTCTCTTTTAAAGGTAGTAGTAGGGAGTGTTGGGGTGAAATGTGGCATGGGTCTGTGCTGCTAGTCCACAAAGGGGATGAGCCATGCATGGAGACGTGGTGGGGTAGTGCTCTGTAGACGTGTCTGTGTGTGAGTGTGTGTGTGTGTGTGTGTGTGCGCATGCATGCATGTATGTGTGTGCACAGGTATTTGTGTGCAAGTGCATGCGTGTGTACATGGATAGTGGTAGTGGGCATGAGACTTTCCAGGATGGGATCACTCCATCTCCCTGACCCCCCTCCCTCTGGAAGGGCATCGACTGCCCCCGCCCTCCCTGCCAGCGTCTTGCTGTTCTCAATCGCTGCCTCCTTCCCACATTCTAACTCTGGAGTTGCCAGACTGAATGCACAGACCAGGGCAACTCCCCCCCACCATGTACAGGAGGACGTTCCCCCTGAGGACTGGAGCCCCCTGGGCCCCCTGGTCTTTCTTATCTATTCCTCTCACCTGGAGCAGAGTGTGGGGACTGGGTCTGCATGTGCATGAGCTCCCAAGAGATCCTCCTCTGTTGTGTGTCTTCTCACCCCCTGAACCCCCACATCCCAGCGGGTGCTGGGTGATGGGACTTGAGGGACACAAGGGAAACCCCTGGGATGTCCCCAAAGCCCTGCTTGAGGCCAGGCTCCTCGAGCTGCTTCGTCAGGGACCCTCAGATGCTCCAGGGCATTGTCATCACCTTCCATTCTCACAACCAGGTTGTACAGTGTGTGATGTACTCTCCTCCTAGCCCATGGTCTCTCTCTCTCTCTCTCTCTCTCTCACACACACACACACACACACACACACACACATGTTGAGTGGCCTAGTGGTCTTCACCTAGAGCCCCCCCTCCACTTCCATCCTCCAGGAGTTTGGGCTGTGGCCGGTGGCTAGATTTGGAGTCAGAGTTTCTCCCTCCCTCATCTCGTGACCCCCGTCCTCTGTGTGCCCACCCCCCAGCCAGCCTGGCCACAGTATCTCCAAGGTAGCTGCGCTCAAACACTTTTGCACATTGGGGCTTTCAGCTCTTGCCAGAAGCCCTCTTCTGGGTTCTCTGATCTACTCTTTGACAATTTGTCTCCCCAGAGTTCTCCAAGGACATCTGCCCCCCACCCCCAGCACAGCATTGCATCGTCTGGCCATGGTCTTAGTGTTAACTGTGCTCATGAATGGTCCCAGACCTTTCCTCACTAGGCTTCCAACTCATCTCCACCACTACCAAAACTCAGCCATCATATATCACCCCCTCCCACCCTCAAAGGGTTGTGGAATGTATGGTATCACATCCCTAGCGTCCCAGGAGAAAGTGCAATTCCCCCCACAGCTGGGGGGGGGTCACTAAGTTGGTAAGCCAATTGCCCCCCCTACTCCCCATGCCCTGCATGGACCCAAGCACCTTCCCCAAACCCAGGACTGGCCTGTACCCCTCTTCTATATCTCCTAGACCCGCAGAATTTGCCCCAAATCCCTCTCTCCTCTCGGGGAAGGGCAGGGAGTTTCTCCTTATGCAATGTTTCCTATGCAAGGGGCTCCTTGGACATCCCCACCCTCCTCCACTCTTCTATCTTTTTCCGTTGCTACCAAGCCTGAAAGACCAGGGTTGGGGGCAAGAAGCCAGGGTTCTCTGATGATTATTGTTACCATGGATGCCAAATCCCTGGCTGGAAACCTAGATGGGGCTGGAAATGGGTGGGAGGAGGGAGTGCCTGGGTCCCAGGTGGGGAGGGAAGAGAAGTAGGGACAATTGTGCCAAAGGGTTAAACATTCTCCAACACCGTCCCTCCTCACCAACCACCCATACACACATACATACACATACACACCCTCCCTCTCCCAGGTTTTGAGACTTGGAGAGTTTGGAGGCCCCCCTCAAAGGATCCTCCCCCTGGTCCCCACCCCCAACAAAGCTTTCAGTTAGCTTTTTACAAAAATAAACGTCGATACAACTTTATTTGGGGAGTGTGGGATTTGGGGAGGGAAGACTTCCCTCCCCCTAAATGCCCCCTGGTCTCCCTCTGGCCGCCACGCACACGCAACTACACGCATGATCTGCATGTCTGCGGATGCCTCCCCCTCCCCACGCATGACAAGGGGTGGGGGTACGGTTAGGAGGGGAATCTCTTTCTTGCCCCCCTTTTTTGGTAGGGGGGGAAGAATAGGGGTGGATCCTGGTACCACTGGCCCCCATCTGAGAGCTCCTGGGGATTGGGGGAGTGGGGGCAGGTCATGGGGAGGGGGTCCCGTGCCCCCACTCCACCCCACACATATAGCAATAAAGATCCCCCCCCACCCGTTCCCAGGGAGTCCCACAGAAAGGGGGGAGGGTGTGTGGGGGGGTGGGTTGGGGGCTCTCAGGGATGGAGGCGGATCTGAATCGGCTGGGGGGGAAGGTCTGCAAACTTCCAACTCTGGTGCTAATGGGGGGTGTCTCCCCCCCACCCCCAGGACTGGGGAAGGGGGGAGCCCTGCCCTCCCCCACGTCTCCCCCACTCCCCACCCAGGGGTGCATGACCCGCGAACCAGCAGAGCCGCCCGCTGCAGACGCCGCATGTCACCCCCCTTTCCCCTCCCCCAAACAAATAAAAAAAAAATCCCTTTTCATTTACATGGCCCTTATTCCCCTTACTGGGAGGGAGGATATTCTTTATTTGGCGGGGGTGGGGGGGGTGGGGAGTCGTGGGATATCTGGGTTCCTGCTGGATCCGGCACTGGCCCCCACCCACAGGGCATTGGGCGGCAGGCCATGGCCCTGTCTCACATCCAACTGATGATGACGTCAGGGATGTGACAATACACACGCGGTTTCCCAGCTCTTCCTCTACCCCACATCTTGACATCTGGGTTCTGCTGGCTGACAAGGGACTGGTCTGCCAGGGTACACGTCGCCACTAGGGCAGTAGAACCCAGTGCTGGAGCAGGACACTGCCTCGTTAGCTGGGACTCCAGGGTGAGGCAGGCACTCTCCATACCTCAGTCACACACATCCCCAGGACTTTGGCCCCCTCCCCACCTCTCCATTTTCTAGAGGAAGACACAAGCTCCGAGGTAAATGGCTGTCACCACTGTGATGACTTCAAAGCCAGCTCTGGTTGCACCTCCTACAATTTCCCCGGGTTTGGAGGATGTTCTTTGGAGCCACTGGTTGGCTGAGTCCCTAACGCACAGGGTTCCTTCCCCCTTCACCTAGTCCCTAACCTCTGACGCCAGGCTTCCAGACATTTGGGGCACCTGACCTTACTGCAAGGGTACATGGGAAGAGTGTGACCCTCCCACATCGCATTCTCAGTGTCAACTCTGCACACAAACCGTGGTTCTGATGGCAGAGGACCTGGGCTCGAATCTCACCAGACTCAGGGTGACTCCCTGGGCTTCAGCGGGGTCTGGCCAGCTGACAAGCAAGGTCCATCTCCCCTCCTCCCCCCTCATTAGGGCAGGTGGTGCCCAGGGCCACACAAGAAAATCAGGTTGAGGCTCCCCACTCCACAGGGCTTGGAGATGGTCTGCAGGGGGGTGACAAGGGACATTTTCAAAGGCCTCTGAGGTCCAAGCTCTGATTTTATGAACCTGGACTGGGCCTCATCACCACTTCCCAGCCCTAGTGGATTCCCCACACCCTGCCCCTCACTCTTAGAGGCCAAGATGCTGTAGGGCTGCTTAGTTGGTAGGAGGCTCCAGAATCTGAAGCCATTTACACTCCCTGGACATCTAATAAGGCAGCACTCAGGGACCAAGTAAGGCTTTGAAGTTTATTTCCATTGGAGTGGGAAGGGCAGGGGGGGAGGGGAACAGGACATGCTACTGAAACGCCAACCTAAATCACACAGAAGCCACCAGAGCATCAGGTGGGGAAGTGGGAAGGAGAGGCTGATGAAGGGAAAAGGAGATGGGGGAGAGAAACGGAGCAAGAAAGAGGAGAGGGGAAGAGAGTGGAGAACAGAGGAAGGGAGGTAAGGAAGGAATGAGACTGGATGGGTAGAGGGGAGATGACAGAAAAGAGGGGAATGAGATGAGGATGGGAGAGGGAGACAAGGGGGAGAGAAATGAGGAGAGGGAAATAGGCAATGAGGAGAGGAGGGGAGAGGAGATGAGAAAAGGGAGATAGGAGAAAGGGAGATGAGAAGGATGAGGAGGGAGGAGAGAGATGAGATGATGAGCATGAGACCGAGAATGGAAGAGAGTGAGATGAGAAGGATCCATCAATCAGTAAACATTTATTAAGCCTCTACTATGTAGCAGGCATTGTGCTAAGTGCTGATGATACACAAGGAGGCAAAGGGTAAGGAAGGAAAGAGATGAGGTGATTATAAGGAGAGATGAGATACTAATATGCATGAGATGAGGATGGGAGAGTGAGATGAGAAGGATCAATCAATCCATAAACATTTATTAAGCACCTACTATGTACCAGGCATTGTGCTAAGTGCTGATACAAGGGGATACAAAAGGATGAGGAGGGAAGGAGGGAGACAACTTGAAGAGAGGGGATGAAATAACCTAAGAGGAGATAAAATAATGAGGAGATGAGGGGAGAATACAGGGCTGAGGATGGAAGAGAGGAAGATGAAAATGATGAGGAGGGGAGAAGGGAGACAAGATGAGGGGGAAGAAGGAGATGAGAGGATGGAGGCAAAGATGAGGAGAGATGGGGAAAGAGAAGGCAAGGAGAAAGGGAGATGGTGCTGAGAAAGAGGAGAGAGAGATGAGGAAAAAAGGGGGGTTGGGTTAGGAAGAAAGAGGACAGAAATGTGGGGATGGCGGGGAGGAGAAGAAAGGGTAAAAAGGAGAGAGCCAAAATGGAAAGGGGAAAGCTGGGGCCTCGCCCTTGTCGTTGTACAAAGACCTGGGGGCTGGAAGGAAGGCAGGCGTGAACCCCTCCCCAAGCCTGCCCCCAGCTAGGTGCCAGGCCCGCTGCTTGATTTGGGGCTGGGGGCTTTGATGGCCTAAAGTGCCTAGTTTGGGCACTGGGGTCTCCAAAGTGCAAGAAGGCAGGAAGGGAAGGGGATTCGGAGCAGAGGATGAACGAGGGAGTCACTGTGGCTGGGATTGGGGGGGGACGTCAGGTTCTGGAGCAGGGGGACCGGTGCCTCCTTCTGGTTCTTCTCCTTCCTCGTCGGAGGCGACCCCCTCCTCCAGGCGAAAGACCTGACGCACTGTCCTCGTGGTAAAGGTGAGGGGCCCTCGCCTGCACGGAGAGACGGAGACAAAGGGTGGAGCTTGGGCCTCCTCCCCTCCCTCATCCCCCCAGCTCTGCCCAGGGAGGCCCGGGGGCTCCCGTGGGGCCTCACCGAAGCCGGTTCCTCAGCGTGGTGACCTCCCGGTTCATGGATTCTGCCGACTCGGTGACGTCATCCAGCTCCCGCTGCAGCCGCCGCCGCCCAGCTTGGGCCCTGGAGGCCTCCTCCTCGGCCTCCTCCAGCTGCCTTTTCAGCTGTTTCAGCCGCAGGTTGCCCTTCTCCAGCTGCCGGGGTGGGGAGAAGGCAGGCAGGCGGGCCGGCTCAGTCCTCCGCACTGCGTTCTCTCCACCTCCGCCATCTCCCCTCTTCTCTCTCTGGGGTCCCGGTTCTGTCCGCCCCATTCTCCGTCTCCTCGCGCCCTCTGTGGGAGATCTCTTCCCCTTCTCTCTCCATCTCCACCAGGGTCTCCCTGCCTCGGTCTGTCTGTCCACACTACCTCCTCTCCCCATCTTAGATTGCCTCATTAGCCTGGGAAGTCCAATCCTCCTCTCCCCCTTCCATAAAATAAATGTTTATGGATTGATGATAATGATAATTCCCACCCCGACAGTCCTCTGCTCTCCCCTCGGGCCTCTGAGCTTCCAAGGACGGCAGAGAGAGAAGGCGCTGAGGCGCCTGACGGTAGCCAGCCCGAGCACCTGATTTTCACAGGCCCAGAATGGCCAGCGGCCCAAGGCCCCTGTGCAGGCTGGCCAGTGAGCCCCTCACCTGGTCGCGGAGCTGGTCAGCCACCCTCCTCTCCTCATCCACTTGCAGGACCACCTCCTTCAGGCGCTTCTCGGCTCTCCGGACAAGCTTCCCGGACAGAATGCGCTCCCTGGGGCAGGGAGATGGGAATCACCGCTCGACGGTTCCCTGCCTGGGGTTCCCCCCGCTTCTTGACACCCTTTCCCCCAAGTTCCTGCCCATATTCCCACTCCGCAGCGCAGTTTTCCATCCCTCACCGCCTCTTTCATTCTTCTCGGACTCTAGAGCTGCCCTTAACTGAGTGACAAGGCTGTCCGGGCTAGACCAGCACCTAGAAATGTCAGCCCCGTTCTCTAGCTGAGCTAGTGAAGCGAGATCCTCTCTCCGGCCTCACCTGCTCTCCTGCTCCAGCTGCTCCTCAGCCTGGGCCAGCTTGGACTCTAGGGATGCGATGAGCATCTTGTGGCGGGCCCTGACCCCAGCATCCTCCTCGCCCAGGCGGCCCCGCAGTTCCTGG
>NW_020954086.1:297831-298660 GCF_900497805.2 Vombatus ursinus
CAAGAATGCCAGAACTTCAGAACTGGAAGCAAGCTCCTGCCCCTTTCCCAAGGCTCGGAGGTGATTGTATCACCCTCTAACCCGTCTCTGCTTGAAGCCCGAGGGTTGGAGTGCCCCTGTAGCCTCGCAGCCTCAGCTACAGCCCCGGGGTTCTGAGAGAGGAAGAGGACCAGTGCCCCTGCCCTGTGCCCTGGCTAGGCCATGTCACTGTGACTGCATCCAGCCTCGGGACAGAACTTTGCAGGGACTTCCGTTGGGAAGGTCCCTGAGGAGTCAGTCCGGGGGAGGGTCTCCGGGATGGGGATGGGAGGTGACCTGCCTCTCAGGTTCTCCCAGCTCTCGGAGCCAGGGAGCTGTTCCATGTGTTGTGTCTGGGTCTGGGTCTGGCCTATGGTTCTATCAGGATAAGCAAGTCCCTTGACTTTTGGCCTCGTACCGGCCCAGAGCCACCAGGAAGACCTTAATCTGTCAGGCCCCCACCCACCTCTCTTAACCGCTGCCTAGCAGAGAGGGTGTCAGCCTGTGCTGTCTTTGGTAGAGGGCTCCTCACCTGGTGGTTCCCTATGCCAGTAAAACCCCAGGCCTGGCCCCCTTATCCCCCATTCCCCCCCAAGGCTCCTGGGCTGGGAGGGAACTCCGACTTCCAAACTTGAGATCCTAGATAAATCTAGGCCTCGGTTTCTCTCTTAACAAAAATGAAGGGGTTGGACTCCATGGCCTTCAAATTCCCTTCCGACTGCATCTATGATCCTTTGGTAGAGAGGAAGATGCTTCCTTCCCCTAGGTGGGCGGGGCCCTTCTCCCCCGAGGTGGGCGGGGCCATTCTCCC
>NW_020954086.1:298670-310752 GCF_900497805.2 Vombatus ursinus
CTTCCTCTAGGTGGGCGGGGCCTTCTCCCCGAGGTGGGCGGGGCCCTTCTCCCGAGGTGGGCGGGGCCTTCTCTCCCGAGGTGGGCGGGGCCCTTCCTCCTCCCCCAGAGCACGGTGTGTGGGGGGCAGGAAGAGGAGGTCCCATTCGGGCCAAGGGCCCCAGAGGGGTGCATCAGCTCGCCCCCGGGCCCACCTGCAGCAGCAGCTTGCGGTAACGATCATTGAGCAGCTCCAGGTTCCCATGCTCCTCCTCCAGCTCCTCTTCCAGTTGGCCCAGTCGCCCCTCGAGCTGACGCTTCTCCTCCGCCAGGGCCGCCCTGGAGGGCAGGGAGAGCCATTAGTACCTAGGCCGTCCCGCCCAGGCCAGGGGTGGGGCACCACCCCTGGAAAGGGCTGGGGCTGGGGCGGGGGCGGGGGCGGGGCGGACGCACTTGGTCAGGTTCCCGTTGGCTGCCTCGTCGGCCATGTCGTCCCGGTCCTGCTGCGCCTGGCGCCGGGCCCGGTCGGAGGCCGCGAGCTCCTGCGGACAAGGGGAGGAGGGACACGCGCGTGTCAGCAGGCACGGGAGGCCACGGCCGGCCCGTCCTCACGGGTATTAGCGCTACCCGGGGCTGCTCGGCACTGCGTGCAGCCCGGACTTCCCCGGGGCTCCGAGAGAATCCGTTTCCTTCGAGGCTCCCCCCGGGCATCTCTCATCCCTTCCCCTTCGGGCGGTGGGGAGTCTCGTTGGCCTGGCCTCATCTCCCTCCGTCCCGGCCCCCCCCCCCCGCCCCTTCAGGGACTTCCCCCTGGCCCGGCACCCTTCCAGTGCTAAATCTGAGCCCATTTTCTTGGGCCTCATCTCTGGAGGCCACCCATCCCCGTCTTCACCTCGATCCTGCCGGCTGTTTTGAGAACGACGCTGTCTCGTCGCTTGCCTCCTACTCACAGGGCCGGCCGCCTCCCGGGTACAGACCCCTTTCCCCTCCCCTCACACCTGGACCAGGGCCCCCAGGAGGCAGGGCTGGCTCTAGGCTGCAGCCCTGAAGCCTCCTAATCAGGCACTCGGAGCTCCACGAGCTTTTCCTCCAGCTCGATACTTTATCTCCAGCCTCGGTGCTGTACGCGCTGTACCTCACAGCGGGAAGGCACTCCCTAGAGAAGCTCATTCCTGTGCCCACCCCTTCCAGGGGAAGGTCAGCTTCTGCAGGGCAGGGACTCCTCTGCGCCTTTTCCCCTAAGGGCCCCGTGCGGCGTCCTCACCTCCTGCAGCCTCAGCAACTCCGCCTCAAGGCCCTTGAGCCTCTTCTCATTCTCCCGGTTCTGGGCAAAGATCTCCTCCCTAGAAGTTCGAGACTCCTCTACTTCCCGCCACAGCTCCTTCATCTGGGCCTGGAAGAAAGACCTTGGACTCGCCGAGAGCTCGCCCCTCCCCCCCCACCGCCTCTCCACGCCCTGTTCCGGGGAGCCCCCATCCCTGTCCTCCCTGCCTCTCCTTCACCTTTCGTGCCTGGATCAGAGTCCAACCTCCTCATTTCACAGAGGAAACTGAGGCTGAGAGAGGGTGATGCAGCTAGCTGATGTCAGGTTGCCCTCTTAGCACGAGGGCCAGTGAAGGCCACACATCAGCACGGAATGAGTTTAGACAGGAAGAAAACCCGGGGGTGTCTTCCCTCTGACCCCCAGCTTTAAAAAAAAAAAGCAGGTCTCTGGAACCGAGGAACTAGATGAACCCCGGGAGCCCTCAGAGTGCAACCCCTCTTCCCTCCACCAATGACCAGCATCAGCAGCCCTCCCAGCTGTGTCACGGCAGTGTGCTCAGCCTCAGTTTCCCCATCTGTACAATGGGGATCCTAAAAGCCCCCGCCTCCCAGGTCGTTGTGAGGATCTAATGAGGTCATTTCTGTCAAGCACTTGGCCAGTGGGAAAGCGTTCTAGACCCGGGGGCTGTGACTGCTGTGCTGTGGGAGCGGTCCAGAGGTCAGGGGCGAGGGCTCAGGGCCGCCCTTCCCACTTCGGCCCTCCTCCTCCTGGCAGTGAACCCCCTTGGGAATGAAGAAGGGTCCTGGAACCCTTGGGGAGTCCCCAGGAAGGGGAAAGGACTTGTCCAAGGTCACACAGTCCCTCAGAGGCAGAGCCAGGACTGGCACGTGGGCCTCCCCCCCCACCTTCCCCAACACACACAAGCTGCATAGAAGGTGGGCAGTTTTCAGGGCAGTTGTGTTTTTGAGATAGCTGATGACTCCATGAAGAGAGCATCTGACCTGAAATCAGGAAGACCCGGGTTCAAATCTGACTCAGACATTTACTAGCTGGGTGACCCTGGGCAAGTCACTGTTCCTGCTTGCCTTAGCTTCCCCATCTGTAAATAGGTATCGTAATAGCACTTGCCTCCCAGGACTGTTGTGAGGAACAGATGAGATTGTATTTGTAAACTGTATTTGCCTCTTTATCTTTAGTATTAATATTAAAGGTGGAGACAGGCAGTCTAGGTGGGGACTGATACAGCACCATCAGCTGCGTCCCATCTCTGTACAAACACAGGCCGCCCCCCACCCCCCCATACATTCGGTGTCCCAGAGAACGTAAGTTACTTGAGGGCAGGGAAGGTGTTGCTGTTGTAGCTGCATCTCCAGAGTCTAGTATGGCGCCTAGCACATAGTAGGTGCTTAGCAGAGTCTGTTGAACTGGCGATCCCTTTGAGTCAGTCAGTGAGTCAGTCAACAAACATTTATTAAACACTCACTAGGCCCCCGGCTAAGTCCTGGGGACAAAGAAAATGGCACCCCTATAAAGTAACAGCCATGGATGGCCCGGTCAGGCTGCCTGCCAGCCCGATTCTGGCTAAGCTGGGCAGCGGCCAGAGGAGGGGAGGCCGGGGGAGCCCTTGCAGGGTTCTCTGCTCAGCCCCAAAGAGCTGATTCGGGCTTGGGAGCAGGAACAGCTCCTAGCAGTGAGGGCAGCCCTGGAGCAGTCTCTGGGGATGCCTTAGAGGGGCCCTCCCTTCAGCCAGGCCCCAGACTCAGATGTCACGGCCCCCTCCCTGGACACTTGGAGCCCCCAGGCTGGGCAGGCACAGGGTGCAGGCTCAGCCCAAGGTTCCCGTGACCTCCCACCGGCCCCAGACAAGAGCTCTCAGGAGGCTGATGGTGCAAACATCAGCATCTCCACCCTAGATGAGGCCCAGAGGCTCCATCCTCTCCATGAACCTTGTGGCTCCATTAGCCGGAAGCTCCCAGGAGGCAGGGGCCGGCTCACCTCTGTGATTGCATTCCCTGGCACATGACATGCTCAACAAAACATCTGCTGCGATGGCTGATCCAGGGCCATCCTGTAGGCCAGGGGCAAAGAGGGAGCCAGGACCCTGGCCCTGGCCTCCCAATCTGGGACTCTTTCCAGATGGTTCCAGAAAGAGACAACTCCTGCCCACAAACTTGGACCCTGGGGCCCAGCAGGAAGACGCCCATCACCAAATCCAGGGCCACAAACCCCCTTTGGTCTAACCCTAGTTATAGAATCTGATCACCTCAGAGGTGGAAAGAGCCTCAGAGGCATTTAGGGGACCCTGCCCCCCAAGAAACCCTACTATGCCATGCCCAGGAGAGAAAGAAAGGCAGGCTGGGAGCATGGGCCTAGAAGAAAATGTCTGGGGGAGGAGGGCACAGCAATTTCTTTTTTTGAGGCAGGGGTGACTCCTCTCCCATTATAATGTAAGCCTGGACCGAATTCCTTGCACTTAGTGGTGCCAGGTAAACAGCAGGTGCTTAATAAATGCCTACGTAAGCTACATGCAATATTCCCATTGCTCGTTCTGTTCTACTGTGCATATGCAGTTGGGGTGGGGAGGAATCATTGAATTCAGGAAAGACGCTTGGATGCTGGGGCACCGCCCGGCCGGGCCGCAGCCCTGTGCCCACCTGTGTCTTCCGCAGCTGCTTCATGGCCTCCTCCTTCCCCTGGCCCGCAGAGCCCACCTGGACCTTCAACTCCTCCAGGTCCAGCTCTGCCTTCTTGCGGGCCGCCATGGCCAGCGTCCTCTGCTTCCTCTCCTCATCCCGCTCGACCTCGGCGTCCCGTAACTAAGGGAAGGGGGCGGGCGAGGGGCAGGTCAGCCTGCCCCCTGGAGCCGGCCGGCCAGCCTGCTTCCCTCCTCCCTGGGGGCCTCCCCACTTCCTCAGGGGCCGCCCCCTGCCTCAGGGCCTCCCTACTCCCTTGGGGGCCTCCCCGCTTCCTCAGGGGCCTTCCCACTTCATCTGGGGGCCTCCCCCTCCCTCGGTGGTCGCCCTGCTTTTTCCCTCCTCCCTGGGGGCCTCCCCACTTCCTCGAGGGCGTCTCTGCTCCCTAGGGGGCCTCCTCTTTCCTTGGGGCACCTCTTCCCTCCCTCGGGGGCCTCGCCGCCCGGGGCCCCACCTGCTTGGCCAGCAGCCGCCTCCTTTCCTCTCCAGCCTCATCTCGGCCCTGCAGCTCCCGCTCATGCTGAGCCTTCAGTGCTTGGGCCGTCACCTCCAGGCGTAGCTTGGCGTCCTCCGCGGCCATCAGCTCGTCCTCCAGCTCCGTTACCTGAATGCGAAGGTCGGCGGCCGCCTGCTCCGCTGCCCGGCGGGCTCTCTCCATTTCGTGCACCTGGGGAGACGGGAGAGTGAGCACCAGGCAGGGGGGAGGCAGAGAGGGAGACCCGGGCCCTGCGGGGGCAGGGGGAGGGGCCCAGGGGACGGGGAGGGGCCCGCGGGCAGGCAAGATTCGGCCTTACGCTCTTGCCCACGTCGTCCTTGTTACTCAGCAGCTCTTCCAGCTCTGCCCGGAGGGCCCGGTTCTGCCGCTCCAACTCCTCACGAGCCTCACGCTCCTCTTCCAGGGCCCGGGCCAGTGCCAGGGCCCGGGCCTCGCGCTCCCTGCCCTCAGCCTCTGCCCGCTCCCGTTCCTCCACTGCCCGCTGGGACACTGCCTTCTCCTCTGCCAGGAGCTGATTAGAAAAAGGAGCAAGCCCCCACGGGGGTGAGGAGGAGGAAAGACGTGCGGTCCGACTGCTGAGCAGAAGGCCAGCCGCGGCCGGAGGAGCCCAGGGAGCCCAGGGAGCCCGAAGCTTCGGCCCTGTTGGGTGACACGCCAGCTCCTGGCCTTCTCTGGGCCACATCGTGCCCAAGGCCCAGACGAACACAATGTCCGAGCTCATGAGGACCAGATCGGGACCAAAAAGAACTCCCAGGGCCTGGCCCCTCCTGGGCTCTGAGCGAGTCTGTGGCCCATGACTGAGGCTACGATCGGGGCTACAATCCCCCCTTTCCCTCCTTCCCTCGAATAGAACCCCCCCCCCCCCCAGTTTCTCCTGCCTGAAGCTCGTGGGCTTATCATTATTGGCAAGGCAGGGAGCTCCTCCAGGGCCAGGACTGAGGTTTTGCCTTTCTTTCTATCCCCAGCACACACAGTAGTTCTACAAGTTCACCTGACTTGAGGGACAAGTGGGCCATCCGGGGATGGCCCAGAAAGCAGAGAAACCAGGTTGAGCCCGACTGGGCCGGGAGCGGGTCTGCCCGGCGCCCCCTGGGGTCTGGGTGCCCCAGTCTGAGCTGCCTCCTGGCACTGGAGGTCTCCAAGCAAGGGTCCCCGTCATTTCCCACTGCCCAAGTACCTGGTCGAATTTCTTCTGTTTCTTCTCGAGGCTGCTGACCAGGTGCCGCTGCTGCTCCAGATCCATGGAGACATCGTCCAGCTCCTGCTGCAGCTGCCGCCGGCCCCGCTCCAGCCGCTCGGTCACCTCGGTCTTCTCGGCCAGCCTCTGGGCCAAGGCCTCGGCCTCTCGGGCGGCCCGTCGGCGGGCCTCCTCTCCGGCCTCCAGGGCTCCCGCCTCTTCCTCTTGCCGCCTCCGCCACTCCGACAGCTGGGGGACGGGTCACCTTGAACCCTCAGTGCTCGGCCTCAGAAGCCTGAGTCCTGCATGCCCTTCACGGTGGGCAGCCAGCCTCTCCCACGCCTCAGGCTCTGTCCTGGAACCCCTCCTGTCTTTCTCCCGCTCTTCACTTTGGGGTCATCCAGGGCTCCTTCTCTCTGCCCCCGTGGTCATGGGGATGTCAGCCGGTGATCCCCTCCTCCCCAGCTCCAGACCCTCTGGACATCCCACCAATCCATCATCTGAGCTTCAAGTCTCCTCCCCCTCCTCCTATGCCAGCTCTGGTCCTCCCTCACCCCTCGCTGGCTCTAGCCTGGGCTCTGCGCACCAGGCCGGACAACCACTTGTCTAGAATGTCCCGGTGAGGATTCCCATCATATGTGGCCACGGAGATCTTGGGTGAGGCGTCTCCTACGGCACCTTCCCTGTCTCCTCTCCCAGCTCCTGAGGGGGCTGTCAGCTGTCTCCCCCGCTATACTTTCCTTTAGTTTGGGGGATGGCTGCCCTCCTCCCTTCACCCTCCTCCCACCCAGCCAGTGTGGATGGTCTCAGGCTTCTATCGGCCTTCTCTGGACCCTCCTATCCGCTCCTGTAGCTGTGACTGCAACCTGCCCGTCTCTCAGCTCTCCCATCCAACCCTGACCTCTCTTCTTAGCCCCGGGGCCACAAATCCACACGGATATCTGGTCTGCTTGGGGGTCCACACCACCTGTGGCATCTTTCCTCAAACCGGGGCTTCTGCTTTGGACAACCATCGTCCTTCTCTCGAACCCCCAAGGTGATCAATGACAGATGTCCCCCCCCCTCCAGACAGCCCCAGACAGGGCATTTCCCTTCCCTCCCAGCTCACCTGGGCCTGGGCTGTCTGCAGCTCCCGCCCGGCTCGCTCCCTGGCCGCTGCCTCTTCCTCCAGCTGTTCCCGCAGCCCAGCGGCCTCGCTCTCCAGCCCTCGGACCCGGGACCCCAGGGCCAGCTTGGCCCGTGTCTCCTCCTGCAGGAGCTCCTGGGGTGGAACAGATCGATGGCGGGTGGGGAAGAAGGAAGGAGTAATGGGAATGGGCACCGGGGGAGGACTGGGGGCAAGCAGATGAATGGACGAATGAAGAGGGAGGGAATGAAGTAAGGGGTCACAGGAGTTCCGAGCTGGCCTAGCCAGAGTCCCTTCTTCATTTGAGAGAGGAGGGATCCCGGGCTGATGCAGAACCAGGGGGAGGGGACCCGGAGATCACTTCAGCAAGGTGGAAGTCAAGGCCCAGACAGGGGAGGGGACTTGTCCGAGGTGACCAGGCGTGTGGGACTGTCCCGGAGGGAAGGTGGGCTGGCGGGGAGCCGGCCACAGTGCCCCTCCCCCTTCCTTTACCTGGGCGTCATGAAGCTGGACCTCGGCGCTGCTCAGTTCCTTGCTTAGGCGGATCGCTTTGGACTCGGCCTCACTCAGGGCCCCTGAGACACTGTCCAGCTCCGCCTGAGAGGGGGACGCAGAGACTCCCCGTCAGCACCGCTCTGGCTGCCCGATCCTTCCCTCCCTGCTCATCCGCATCCGAAGGGTGGGAGGGGGAGGGCTTGGAGAAGTCTGATCCCTTCCTTCCCAGTTCCACAGTTGGGAACACCGAGGCCCAGAGAGGCCAAAAAAGGGGACGCGGGGGGGGGGGGGGGAACCGCGCAGCTGTGTCTAGTCCTTTCTAAGGACGCCGACAAGCGGGAGAATACTAGGCCGGTGCCAAAGAATGGCCCAAAAACCTGGGCACCCTGAGGGCAGGCTCTGCCTCACCGCCAGGGCACAGCGGATGCTTAAGAAGAAAAGCCCTGGGGGTGGTCCAGCGCAGGCCCGCGCTGGCCTCGCCGGGGTCTGAGGACCAACCGCACCATTCTCACGGAAGGCACTCTGCTTGGCACTGGAGGCCCGAAGGCCAAGGACGCCCCCCGTCCTCGTCTGAGTCCCCTCCGGCAGCCGGCCGGGCTCACCTGGGCTCTCTGCAGCTTGTCGGCTGCTTCGGCCCGGGAGCGCTCGCCATCGCCGGCCCGGGCCTGCAGCTCCTGCAGCTGGGTCTCGAGCCGCCGGCGCCTCTGGTCGCCCTCCTGCCGCGAAGCCTGCAGGCTGCCCAGCTCGGCCCGCAGCTCGGACACCTCGGCTTCCAGGGCCAAGCGGGTCTTCTCCCAGGTGCCTTTGCCCTGGGGGGAGGTGGCAGAGCGTCAGGTCCTGGGCCCAGCCCTGGAAGGGCTGCAGGACGTGTCTGTGCATAACCCGGCGCAGTAAGCCCCCGACTTTACAGATAAAATGCCTGAGACAGGCGAGGGGATTTACCGGGACCACCCAGCTACCGAGAACCCAAAGCCGGACTCAAACCCAGGTCCTCGGTCCTTCCACTCTTCCTCTCTGAGTTGGAAGACCAGGACTGGAGGCCTGATTCTGCCACTCATCAGCTCTTTGGTCGGGAGCAGGGCCACCATCTCAAGGAGGGAGATCAGAGCTGTCCGGTGGGGGTGGCCTCATTGCTCCTTTCTGACCTTAATGTGATGATGTATTAATAATAATAAACAAACCTGTGGTTTCTAAGCCGGCAGGAATCCTGGGATATGGTTTAGGGACCCTTGTTTTGACTGAGTTTGACCCTATGATCTAGAGGGCCACTAAGCTCTCCCATTCATACACACCACTCCATCTCCCATCCCTGGGCCTTTGTCCAGGCTGTGCCTCATGCCTGGAGTGCTCTCTCCTCACCTCTGCCTCTTAGAATCAATCCCAGCTTTCTTTCCAAGCTCAGTTCTAGCGCCGCCTCCTACACGAGACCCCCCACCCCCATTTCCATTGTATGTGTTTTGTGTCTGTTTTGATAAGCTGTGTGAGGGCAGGATTCTGCTCCGTATGCCAGAGCCTGGTGCACTGCGTGGCACACTGCAGAGATTTAATAAATGCACACCGGTTGGTGTACTGGTTCAGTGCCGTGGAGTCCTGTGCCCTGGGTTTGAATCCTAGCTGGGTGATCTTGAGCAAGCCGCCTTCTCCTCCAAGTCTGTTTCCTTGCCTGAAGGTGGCGCCAATAACGCTCACCCTCCCTGCCTCTCAGGGCCAGCAACCCCTGGGGTCAGCGTGCTGCCGAGGAGCACTCGTGTCTCAGTGGAGGGATTTCCTCAACAGGGAGGGCCCTGCCCTGATGAAATCGGAGATGTGGGCACAGAAACGGCTTCCTGCACTCGGAGCCCAGCCCCGGGGGGATCCCTGCCTGGGAGGCTCAGGCCCTCAGTCAGCTGGGGGAGGCAGAGGGGGCTTTCTCCTCAGGCATGCCCCTCCCTCTAGCTGGCCTGGCAGGTCTCACACATCTGTCAGAGCAGAGGGGAGAGAGCCAATGGTTATCTGTGGCCCGGGGTGACCTCAAGAACATCCCCCATTTCCTGCAAGGCCAGGTTCTGACCCCTCACGTCCAGAAAAGGCCCAGCCATGGCTCAGTTCGGGGCCAGAAAGACAGAGCCCGAGGGGGGAGGGGAGGGGAAAGAGAAAGGAGGGAAGGAGGGATGGGGCAAGAGAGAGGAAGGGAAAGAGAGACACACAGAGAGAGAAAGAGATCATAGCGCCATAGATTTAGAGCTGGAAGTGACCTCAGAGACCACTGGGTCCAACCCCTTCATTTTACAGGTGAGGAAACTGAGGCAGAGGTGACATGACTTGCCCAGGATCACACAGCTACCAAGCTGTGGCCGGTTTTGAACTCAGGCCTTCCTGAGCCCAAATGCCAGGTGCCCTGCACCCCAAGAAGGGCTGTGTCCCAGCTGATGGTCATTAGAGTCTCAGACCCATCGCTCAGGACCAGCATTTCTCCATTCAGGCTCATGTCTTTTCCAGGGACATGACTGGAGGAGCCTCAGAAGCCAGTCTCTCTGAGGCAGGACAGGGAGGCTCCATCCCTCTCTTGGGGCCTGCTCCCTAGAAAGGCCTTTAACAGACTACCCAAAGGGGCAGCTAGGTGGCCCAGCGGATAGAGTACCGGCCTTGGAGTCAGGAGGACCTGAGTTCAAATCTGGACCAGACACATAACACTTACTAGCTGGGTGACTCTGGGCAAGTCACTTAACCACAATAGCATCACCAAAAAAAAAAACCTCTCATTTTCCCGAGAAGGGGAAAGGAAGTCCCCATGACCTGGAGCCATATGGGTCTGAGGCCCCGACCTCCCTCTTTCCACACCCTCCCCCTGCCCTGGAGCGACCTCCAGGCCTTCTGAGGGCTCTCGGGCCAGACCAGGAGAACTGCTGCTACCAAGTGACAAATATCCAGCAGAGGCTTTCCAGGCCAGAAGGGACACTGCAAGGCGGCCATTAAACCATCACTTTGCAGCTTGCTCGGGCCTGTCACCGTGAGGGCCAGAGCAGAGCTGGGACACTGAGGTTGGGGGGGGCAGGCACCGCGCCAGCACCAGCCCTCGCTCTTACCCGCCGCGCCTGTTCTAACTGTTCGCCTAGCTCGCCCAGGGCCTGGCCGTGACGCTGCCGTAGCTCCTGGACGGCGGCCTCATGGCTACGCGTCTCCTCCTCCAGCGCCCGCTTCAGCTCAGACACTTCCTGCTCCCGCTTGGTCCTGGTAAGTGAGAGAGAGAAAGAATGACTTGTAACTGGAGCCTTGTCAGGCCTGTGGAGGACCCCACACCACTGGGAGGGCTGCAGAACGGAGTCAGGGCACAGGCAGCCTGCCCAGGGCCAAGGGGCCAACGTCCAGCTTTACCCTTGGGCTCGAGAAATTCTGAATAAGGGACCGATGTCAGGTTTTATATTTGGGCTCAAGAAATCAATTTCAATGAATTTCGAACAAGGGAACAATGTCCAGCTTTACACTTGGCCTCAAGACATTCTGAATAAAGGATCAATGTCAGGTTTCATATTTGGGCTCAAGAAATCAATTTCCTGTGTGGAACTGGGGAGGAACGTCTCACAGCAGCTGGTCTGAGAGAGATCTGGGCTTTGGGTGGACTGGCAAGCTCATGCTGAAATGACAGGCCTCCCTTCGGAACCCCACCCCCACCCCAGGCCTCATCCTTCCAGGCCCCAGGGGCGCCAGCCTCCTGCACAGGCCTGGTCATGTCCTCCTGTGGGCTAACACCCACAGAGGAGGGCCAGGGTCCCTTAGCTTAGCATTCAGCCTTCCCCCTCCCCCTCCCCAAACTGGATCTCCGCTCTCCTTTCCAGCCTTCACACAATGTCCCAAACCTTCCCACCTCCAAGCATTTGCTGCTGCACTAACCCATGCCAAGATCATTCTTGCTCCCTGTCACCACCTGTAGAAGTCAGCTCAAATGCCGCCTCCTCCAGGAAACCTTTCTGGAGGGTCCTGATTCATAAGGACCACTCCAGTCCCCATCAGCAGGTGTCAGCATCAGCCCATCCCCTACAGGAGCTCCCCAGGGCAGGCACAACAAGGAGGACCTCACTCTCATTGGTGCCCGGTGTCTGGACCGGTGGGGAGCGCTCCGGGACCGGAGGCCCAGAGAGGGGAAGGAACTTGCCCAGAGTCCCACAGGTCAGGACTCGAACCCAGGCCTCGCTGTTTAGGCCCCTGAGCCCATCTTACAAAGGAGAGAGCGCTGGCTGGCCCAGGGTCCCAGAAAGGCCGCCTGCGGCTCTCACCGGAGCTCCTGCTGGGCGTTGGTGGAGTCCAGCGTGTCTTCCAGCTCCCCACGGAGGGCCTCCAGCTCCTCCCCGAGGTCTCGACGCTGCTTCTCTGCCTTGGTCCGCGCCGCCCGCTCGGCTTCCAGGTCCTCCTGGGCTTCGGTCAGCCCGGCCTGGGCCTCTCGGAGGGACTTGAGCAGCGTGGCCCGGGCGCCGCCCTCCTCCTCGGCCCTGGGGGAGGGGAGGGCACTGAATGCTCTAGGGGGAGACCGGGCTGACGGCCCCCCAAGCTTAGACTGTGGATTTCTGGGAGCGGGGTCTGTGCGCGGGGCGGGGGGTGTTCCTGCTTCAGGCAGGGGCACTGCCGAGGGCCCCCCCACCACACTCGGTCTGTGAAAGCGCCCCTTTCATAGAAAGCGTCTGGGCAAAGCAGAGCCTGGGGAGGGGAGATGGTTGGTGAAGGTGGAACTAAGGTGTGCCTAAGGGTGACTGGGGGGAGGGTCTCTGGGCCCTCGAGGGGCTGGCGGCTGGGCGGGGTCTCAGCATCCCTGGTGAGGTCTGGTGGCTACGGGGGTCTCAGGGTCCCTGTAGCAGGGGCTGATGGCGGGGGTGGGTCTC
>NW_020954086.1:311152-319062 GCF_900497805.2 Vombatus ursinus
GTGGCAGAGCTGGGGGGCACAGAACACGGTGTGGCAGAGCTGGGGGGGCTCAGGGCACAGAACACGGCGTGGCAGAGCTGGGGGGGCACAGGACACGGTGTGGCGGAGGGAGGCACATTCATGGAGGCTGGGGCGCATCTCACCCTCCATGTCTGCCATCATGGCCTCGTATCTGTGCCGGAGTTTGCTAAGGCTCTTCACCTTTTCCTCCTCCTCAGCCGCCTGGGAGGAGAACTCTGCCAGGCGCTCCTCCAGTAGCCGCCGCTCCTGGGGACGCAGCGGGGAAGCATGTGTCAGTGGGGCTCCCCCGCCCATCCTGGGCCTCCAGTGATGGGGAGCTCACTACCGCCTCCCAGCCGGTCGGCAGCAGCAGCCGCGGCTTCCTGAGCTCGGCCCGTTCTAAGCCCCCGATCTCACAGAGGAGTGAGCCGAGGCACGCGGCCCACCTTGCCCAGCTTGGCGTTCTGGTCCTCCAGGAGCAGCAGATCCTCCTCCGTCTTCTTCAGCCGGGCCTCGGTGGTCACCTTCTCCAGCTGCAGCTTCTGCCGGGCCCCCTCCTCTGCCTCGAGGTGCTGCTCCAGCTCCTGCGGGGTGGCGGGGAGTGGGGGAGGGGGGTCACCGCGGGCACAGGCCCGCCTGCCGCCCCCCTCTCTGGCGTCCCCGCCATGGGAGGCCGACCTCCGCCTCGTGGGTGGACCAGCTCCCACGCCAGGGCTCTGGGCACAGCAGGGCCCAATCTGGGCTGAGCCCAGTTCCACACGGGCCGTACTCATCCCTTACAGGGTGGACTGGTCCTCCCATACCACATGGGCCATGCCCATCAGGGAGAGGGACTGAAGGGGGCTCCCAGGTGAGGGAATGCCCTCCGCCAGCACAGGTAGGGACCTCCTCCCAGGGCGGTAGTGACCTCGTGACCGGCAGGGTCACACACAGAGCTGGTCTCAGAGGCAGGACTGAGGTCAGTCACCTGCACGTGCTGCTGCAGCCGCTTCTTGTCCGTCTCCAGCTGCACGCTGCGCTCCTCCTCCTCGCCCACCCGGGCCTCCAGCATGCCCACCACCGTCTCCAGCTCCTGCTTCCGGGCCGCCAGGCGGCCGCGGGTCTCCTCAGCCTCGGCACACAGCTCGGCCTCTGCCCGCAGCTGTTCCGAGAGCCGGGCTCTCTCCTCCTCCAGCTGAATGAGGGCCAGGGGAGCAGAGGTCAAGGAGGTGGCAGGCCCACAGCCCCAGATGCACTGCCTCTGATCCTGGCATTCGAGGCTCTCAACAAGGGAGTCCCGGCTCCTCGGGCCTCGTTGCCCACCCCTTCCTACACACATGCTGGGTTCCTGACCCTGAGCCTGAGCCTGACATGCCGTTGCCTGTGTCTGGCTCTGCCCACGCGGTCCCCCTGCTTTAGAAACTCTCCTCTGAAGCCTTCCCTGGCGATCCCTCCTCCCCAGCCCTTTGGTTCTCCCGTTCTCCACTGCTGAATCCTCCCCAGGCTTGTGTACACGCAGGGTCACACACACCCTGGACACGCTGCCACACGTGCATGGTCACACCCTGACAACCCCACTCTGCTCTAGAACCTCCCATGGCTCCCTATGGCCTGCAAGGTCTCCAGTCTTCTCTTGACGGCTGTCTGTCTTTGTCCATTGATTCCCACCCAAAAACCTCTGGGCTGTTCTCTCTTCATCTGCCAGATGGGGCGTTTCCTGGGTCATCCGTCTGCTGTGGTCCTACCATTCTAGACCAGCCTGAGGGGCGCAGGCAGCATCCTTCTATGGATGGAGAGGTCACTACCTACACTGGTCACTGGGCTGGTGAGGGGAAGGGGGCCCGGGCCCATCCCTGGGCCTCACCTGGAGCACTCGGCCTTGCAGCTGGTCCAGCTCACGGGCACTCTGCTGCTGCAGCTCCTGCACTTTCTGGAGCTCCTGGGCCCGTGCCTGGAGGACCTCATCTTGGCGGGTCACCTGAAGAAGAGGCTTCACCTGGAGAGGGAGAGGAAGGGAAGGTCAGAGGAGCTAGGGGAGAGCGGAGAGGAGGGCCAGGTGGCCAGGGTCTGAGAGCCCACACTCCCCACATAGCAATGCTTTGGAGAGGGAAAAATAAAGGGCTGGGGGGGGCGGAGTTAAAGGACACCTCCCCTGCCCACTCTGGGAGGGCTTGTGCCATCTGGGCATGGCCCTTCCTATCTCTGGGCCTCAGTTTCCTCATCTGTAAAATGATGATGAGAGGGGGAGGGACTCTAAGGGCCCTTCCAGGTTTACGTCCAGAAATCCCAAACTCTTGTCAACTGACTAACAAGCATTAATGAAGCACCAGGCACTGGGCTAAGCTAGTCCTGCCCTGCAGGGGCTTATGCTCTAATGGGGCCAACAACACATGGGCAGAACTGGGCGCATGCACGATATATACAGAAAAGACACAAGGTCACCTCAGGGGGAGGGCAGCTCCCTCGGCTGGCTGGGGGCCAGGGGGCAGAGGGCAGGAGGGACAGAGGCTTGAGGTCACCTCAGGGGGAGGGCAGCTCCCTCGGCTGGTCAGGTGGTCAGGGGGCAGAGGGCAGGAGAAACAGAGACTCGAGGTCACCTCAGGGGCAGGGCAGCTCCCTCGGCTGGCTGGGGGCCAGGGGGCGGAGGGCAGGAGGGACAGAGGCTTGAGGTCACCTCAGGGGGAGGGCAGCTCCCTCGGCTGGTCAGGGGGCAGGGGGGACGGTGGCGAGCACCCTCTGCCAGCTAAGAATGGAGATGAGAAGGCAGCCTGGGAAGGGCTGTACTCACACCTGGAGGGTGTGACACATTCCAAATCTCTGTCTGCCCAAAGTCTAGCTGTGCCACCCACAAGCACTAGAAGCTCCTTCTCCCCATAGACAAAGCAGTCAGTGATTGGGGCTGGACTTGGGGAGAGACAGAGGAACAGTGGAGAGAGCTGAGCTCACATCCCACCTTTATTGCTTGCTACCTGCCAGGCCTCAGTTTCCTCCTCTGTGAAATGGGTCTGATTTCTAGGGCCCCCCCCCCCAGCTCCCCATGAGGTGGCAGGATGGGACAGTCCCTCACCTTGGTAAAGAGGCGCCACCACTGCCAATGGCGGAGCTTGAGGTAGGCGGCACAGTTCCTCTGCATCACACGCAGGGCACTCTGCTGCTGCTGGCGTCTGTGGAAAGCCCTGTGGGCCAGGAAGAGCGGGCTCAGCCCAGCTGCCCGCAGAGGCCCCAGGAGGGCATCCGGGGGCAGGGGAGGGCATACAGGGGCAGGGGAGGGCACTTCATCTAATACCCTCCTTGGAAACAAGACGGAAGTTACTCTAGACCAGATAAGGTGGTGAGCTCCCCGTTTGTTACCTGCTGTCATTGGGTAGCCTCAAGCCCAAGGCTCCTGGACCCCTCATCATACAGCAGTGGCCTCCATCCTTCCCCTCTCCCCTGGGGCCCTGGCTTGGAAATAGGGGAGGCCCCTCGGGGGTCAGCTGCCTGTGGGGAGCCCTTCAAGGGCAGAAAAGGGCTCGGGCCAGGGCATCCCTAGCAAGCCAGCCTCCCGCCCACCTTCGGGCTAAGTATCCTCGGGCGGCCGCCTGGAAGGACACGATGATGTCTGTGATCTTGAGGTCTCGCTCTTCCTCCAACTGGGCCAGGACGCCGGCCCGGAAAAAGATTTTGCTTTGGCCAACACGGTACAGGTTGGGGTCGAGCTCCAGGGCCTGGATCTGGGGTGGGGAGCATGAGGCGAGTCAGTTGGAGGGGGGTGGGGTGAAGGGTGAGGAGCCTTGCCCCGCCCTCCAGGCCCAGCCCCAGCCCCACCCCTCCACACTCAGCCCCACCCCCCAGTCCAGCCCCTCTAGGTCCCCAACTCTGTCCCTCCAGGACCCGCCCCAGCCCCTTACCATTTTCTCACAGGCCTGTTTCCCATCCATGAAGCCCTTGGGGATGGCACTGGGAGTCAGGATCTCATACCTGCCAGGTGAGCGGAGGGGCAGGGAAGGACAGTGAGGTGGACGAGAAGGAGAGAGGGCCGGGCGCCTGGGCGCCCCCCCCAACTCCCCCTTCCCACAGCTAAGGACCGACTCCTTCTGGCCCAGTCATCAGCCATCCAACACACTCACCCCGCGTAGGCCCTCCCCCTGTCGGAGCCATAATTAGGAAGCTTTGAGCCCAGAGCAAGGACTTGGGGTCTTGGGCAGAAGGGCCGGGGGAGGAAGCCTAGCTGGCAACTTCCTATCTAGACAACTCTGTCGTTCAATGTGTGGCTGGACTGTGATTCCCCACCTGGTTGTATCTCCCAAAGGTGACGACTCCCAGAGGGGAGCCGCAGAAAGGCTGCCAGTCGAGGGCCAAGGGCACTAGAACAGCTTCCCAGGGAGGGACAGGCCTGGATGTGCCCTTACCCCACCCTGTGGCACCTGAAGGTGGCTGGATCACCTCCCCTCCGGCCCCAGCCCCGCCCTGGCCCACTGTTCACCTCTGCCGGAATTCCTGAAACAGGATTCGGTTGGGGAAACCCTGGCGACAGATGCGGATTCCCTCCAGGACCCCATTACAGCGCAGCTGGTCCAGCACCAGCCGGGGCTCCAGCTTCCCTGCCTGGGAGAGGAGAGGAATTCAGGCTAGAGCAGGGGGCAGGGCTGGGGGGTGGGGCAGAGAGCCTCTGGCAAAACCAGCTGCATAACCTTGGACAGCTCCCCCCTCCTCTTCCCTTCCTTCTTTTCCTCTTCCTCCTCCTCCCCCTCCCCCCTTCCTCCTCCTTGCCCTGATCCCTGGTCAGCCTGGCCTCCCTCGGCAGTCAGGGCCCTCTGACCCTCCTTGCATAGACAGTCTAGCCCACCATGTACTTGTGCCTCATGGGTGGGCTTAGAGGCCTGCTGCATACTGTACGAGGGCCCCGTGACAGCCGAGGACGGCCCGGAGCGTGGGGGAACGGCCACGGGAAGCATGACTGGCTGGGAGGTGAGGCTGAAGCCAAGACAATCTACTCCAGTCAGAACAACGGTCATCTTACTTTTGGGTTCCAAAAATTAGCTTCACCAGCCAAAGGCTGAGGAAGTCTCGTTAGACGTCACGATGGGGTGACCTGTGTAAAGCACCTTGCTTACAGAGCTTCAAGTGCTACACAAATGCTAGCTGCATATGTCATGTGAAATGGAGGTGGGGCTCTTAGTGGACCCCAAGCTCAACAAGTTCCTGCCTCCCCAGAACATCCCTGGGACTGACAGGTTGAGGAACTGAAGGCTCGGGATAGAAATCCAACAGGAGCCGGGGCCGGGGGGAGTGGGGACTCAGAGCAGGAAGGGGTCTTCAAGACTCTCCAGTCCCAGCCTGATAGGTATGAAGGGGGAGGGGCAGGATTGGAACACAGCCTCCGACTCCAAACCTAGTGTTTGCTCCTCTACGTCTTGAGCTTGGGGGAAATGGGTCTTTACAGGTGAGTGTGGATCCCAAAGTGTGGAGTAAGCCCCTGCTCTACGCCAGGCTCTGAGAGGGAGCTGGGAGCAAGAAGCCCACGTCCAGGAGGGCGCGAGGGCCCAGGGCGCTCACCCTCTTCTCGTGGTTGGGGATGATGCAGCGTACAAAGCTGGGGTTGGTATTGCTCAGCGTGGCCATGAGCCGACTCAGGGACTCCTTGTACAGCTGACCTACTGTCCGGAACATGCCGCGGCGTGGGCGTCCGCCAGGCGTGCCCCCGTCCCCAAGGCTGCTCACCTGCTCCAGACCCACGATGCCCTCCACTACAAGGCCGGGCCAGAGAGAGACGCGAGTCAGGGAGGCCCAGGAGGGGCAGGGGTCACCCCAGGGCCAGGGCCAGGCAGGCACCCGGAGAGAGTGACTTCAGCCGCGAGATAACCCTGAGATGGGCTACTGGGAGACGGGGTGGGGGCGGGGTACTCCAGGGTCCTGGGGCAGGGGAAAGGGGGCTGTCAAGAGGAGTGGTGTTGGGGGGGGTCACTCCCAGAGATGGAGGAAGGAGGGAGGGAGAAACAGACAGGCAGAAAGACAGAGACAGAGACGGGCAGGGAAGGAGGGAGAGACAGAGAGAGAGAGAGAAGGGGGTGGGAAGAGAAATAGAGATACAGAGAGATAAACAGAAAGAGACAGACAGGAAGGGAGGGAAAGGGAGAGGGAGAGGGAGAGAGAGAGTCAGAGACAGAGACAGAGAGAGACAGAGACAGAGAGACAGGAAGGGAGGGAGAGACAGAGACACAGAGACAGAGATACACCAGAGAGACAGGGAGAGAAAGACAGAAAGAGACAGATAGGAAGAAAGGGAAAGAGAGAGGGAGAGGGAGAGAGAGAGAGGAGGGAGGGAAAGAGGAATACTTGGGGGGGGTTAGTCAGGGGTTGGCCCCATGTGGTGGAGACCATATAGTCACACACAAAGCCTTCCAGGAGCTTAGACAAAGCTCCTGCTCACATCTGGCTCCTAAGCCTCCTGTCTCAGGGCTGCCAATGGCCAGGCGCCCTCTTTTCCTAGGCTAGGGGTCTGCTTTTGGAGGGTTCTTTCGGGAGGCTTAGCCTCCCTTCAGGCCAGCATGGCAGTGTGTCCAGGACCTACAGGTTGGGGTGGGGGTCAGCAGGGGACAGTCAGAGGCATCCTCCCGGCCGTCCTCACCGTCCTTCCAGATCTCCGCTGTGAGCTTGTCCGTGCTCTGGTGCAGGAGGGCTGCCACGCTGTCATTCAGTGGGTCCATGTTTTTCATCAGCCACTCGTTGGCCTTGTAATCCACCTGGGGGGAGGAGAGGGAGGTGGGGCAGGGGGCAGGCTCCTGCCTCTCAGGCTCAGTCACAGTAGGGATGGAAGCGCTGGCCCTACTTTCTACCCCTCCCCCCAAGCCAGATAGTATAAAACGGGATGGGGGGGGGGGTCTGTCCTTAATTGGGCTCCTGGTCTCACTCCCATCCACCATCACTGGTCTCTCCTTCATTTGCAGGCAGCACACATGCCCCTCCAAGTAGACGGAGTTCGCTGGGGTCAGCCTGGCTCCCCATTGCCCTGGCATAGCACACACGTGCTTGCACGCGCACATACACATTCACGTGTGCACACACACATGTGCACGCACCTTCCCGGCATAGTGCAGCACGCTGAAGTCTGCCTGGTCGCGCAGCTGCCGGGGCCGCTGGAACTTGGGGTGGCTGCCCTGCTCTTGGGTCACCTTCTCCACAAAGGACTTATCCGTGGCCTTGGGAAACCAGCACTCCTCGTCCAGTAGGGCCAGCAGCCCCGGGGGGTTGGCCTGTGGGGGAGGCCAGGCATGGGGGTCAGCGAGTTAGGAACCCCCCCCCCAGGCCCTCCTCCCCTCCTGGCCCCCCACCCCTCCAGCAGCAGCAGCGCTCACGGGCCTCTCGATGAGGTCGATGCAGGGCTGCAGGTCGAGGCCAAAGTCCAAGAAGATCCAGGGGATGCCCTCGCGCTGGTACTCCTCCTGCTCCAGCACGAACATGGTGTGGTTGAAGAGCTGCTGCAGCTTCTCGTTGGTATAGTTGATGCACAGCTGCTCGAAGGAGTTCAGCTGCAAAGAGGGGCCTGCCAGGTGAGCTGGCGGGGCTCGATAGTGGATGGGGCTGGTGAGGGGGAGAGGCCAGACAGTGGGCGGGGCAGGCCGGGTGGGCGGGGCTAGATAGGGGATAGGGAAGGCCAGGTGGGCGGGGCTGGTTGTGTGGGCCAGACTGGATAAGAGAGACCAGACAGTGGGGGGGAGGGAGAGGCCAGACAGTGGGCGGGGCAGGCCAGGTGGGCGGGTCTGGTTGTGTGGGCGGGGCTAGATAGGGGATAGGGCAGGCCAGTTGGGTGGGGCTAGATAGTGGATGGGGCTGGTCAGGGGGAAGAGGCCAGGTAGTGGGTGGGGTTCACCAGGTGGGCGGGGCTGGATAAGAGAAGCCAGACAGTTGGGGGGGGGAAGGCCAGGCAGTGGGCGGGGCAGGTTGTATGG
>NW_020954086.1:319162-336909 GCF_900497805.2 Vombatus ursinus
GGGGGGGGAAGGCCAGGCAGTGGGCGGGGCAGGTTGTATGGGCGGGGCTGGTCAGGGGGAGAGGCCAGACAGTGGGTGGGGCAGGCCAGGTGGGCGGGGCTAGATAGTGGATGGGACTTGTCAGGAGAGGCCAGGCAGTGGGCGGGGCAGGCCAGGTGGGCGGGGCTAGATAGTGGATGGGACTTGTCAGGAGAGGCCAGGCAGTGGGCGGGGCAGGCCAGGTGGACGGGGCTAGATAGTGGATTGGGGGGGATCGGGGGGAGAGGCCAGATAGTGGGCGGTGTTGGATAAGAGAAGTCAGACAGTGGGGGGTGGGGAGGCCAGGCAGTGGGCGGGACAGGCCAGGTGGGCGGGGCTGGACAGCCAGGCCAGGTCAAGCCCATCTCCCCCTTAGTTTCCCCACCATAGCAGGAAGACAAGGATTCCAAGCCCTAGGCCTGCTACAGGACAAGTATGCTAGATGAAGGCCACAGAGAGCAGGGGGAGGGAACAGGAGAGGAGACCCAGATGGCCCAGCTGGTGACCCCGCAGGGGTGGTGAGGGGGAAAAGCTGAGAAGCTGAGGCCGGGGTGGGAGGAAGCTGAGTGACTGGGGAAAGAGACCCAGTGAGATGACAATAATGATAGCTACCCTTCATAGCACTTTAAGGTTTGCAACGCGCTTTGCAAATATTGTCCCATTTGGGGGCAGCGAGGTGGCGCGGTGTACAGAGCACCAGCTCTGGAGTCAGAAGGACCTGAGTTCAAATCCGGCCTCAGACACATAACACTCACTAGCTGTGTGATCCTGGGCAAGTCACTTAATGCCAACTGACTCACAAAAAACCCCCAAAATATTGTCTCATTTGATGCAATGAGTCTGGGAGGGAGGTGCTCCTGTCACGCACCTTTACAGATGAGGAAACGGAGGCTTGCAGAGAAGTCAAGTCACTTGCCCAGGGTCACACAGCTGCTAAGTGGGTCACCCTGACTCCGTGTGCCCTAACCACTGCTGGTCATCAGCCAAGAGGAAGTCAGGAGGAACAGGCGGGTGGGGGAGACCGAGCAGGCCTGGACCAGGTGTCGAGGACAGCCAAGGGCGGGGCAGGGGAAGGTCCAGATCTCACCTGGAAGATCTCGAAGCCAGCGATGTCCAGGATGCCCAGGAAGGAGGCCCCCTGGCGAGGGCTTCGGTCCAGGGCGCGGTTGAGGCGGAGCACAAGCCAGCGAAAGAGGCGCTCATAGGTGGCTTTGGCCAAGGCTTCCAAGGCAAAGTCAGCCTGTGTGCAAGAGAGGGCCCAGAGGGTTGGAGACAGGATGGAGTCGGGTGCCGCGACTGGGCTGTGACCACAGCAGGAGCCATCCCAGGACCCGCTGGGCCACAACCCCAACCCCCAGCCTTGACCACAGGCAGTGAGAGCCCCGGGAGAGGGACAGGGATGGGAGGTGGGGCAGAGACAGAGGGGGATGGGAGAGAGGGTTGGGGAGGGATGGAGACAGAGGGTGGGGGGGAGACAGAATGGAGGACCAGGAGGGGCTAGAGGCAGAAAGGAGAAAGACATTCTCAGGGGGCTTTTGTTCGAGCCCCTACCTCCCACAACACCCCTCACAAGGGCTCAGTCGCAGCCCTCTCCGTCCCCCCTCCTTCCTCGGGCAGCCCATTCCATGACGGGACAGCTCCTCCCCCTGAGCAGAAATCAGCCCTTCTCCCCCAGGCACTCCCCTCCCTGTCGTGCTCCTCCCGGGTCATCAGGGTGGTCCTTATCCTGCCATTCCCTCCTCCTGCCTGCCCCGGTCAGTACCTGCTCCTTGCTCTGAGCCTTCTGCACGTAGTCGCGCCCAACCTTGATGCGGGGGGAGAGCAGCGCACGGGAGAAATCGGTCACTCCCAAGCCGAGCAAGCGGCAGAGTTTCTGGGCCGCTATCAGGGAGGAAGGAAGGAGCGGGTTAAGGTCTGAGGCCTCTTGGAGGAAAACAGATGGAGAAACCTTTCATGACTACACCTAAGGGGAGAATTTGCTTTTGTCTTTGCCTAAGATTTTATTTCTTTAGACGTAGCTTTTTAAAAAATTGAGACTTTGGTTTATCCATAACCCTTTCCTCCCCTCCCTCCCAACAAGGATTTTAAAAAGAGAGTGAGCATTCAGCCAAGCGAGCTGGCCCGCCAGGGTGTGCAGAGCCCCTGCTGCACAGACAGGTGGGAGGCACATCGTCCTGATTAATGATGACCTTCTCTGGGCTCATCGGGCAGCATTTCAGCATCTTTGTTCTGTCCCCTGACATTATCCCCATCATCGTTCTCCTGCTTTCTCTTCCTTCTCTCCATCAGTTCTGATACATCTTCCTGTGCTCCAATTTTCTCATATTTTTGACTTCTTATGGTGCAGTTATTATTGAGTTATGCCCATGTACCCCAATGAGTTTAGCCATTTTAGGGGAGGAATCGTTAACCAAACAAAGGATAGAGGAGATTGCAAGAGGTAAAGATCATCTCATCACAGGAGATAAAAGAGCTTTTGCCCAAACAAAATCAATGCAGCCAGGATAGGGGCCACTCTAGTCTGGGGGAAAAATTACACAAAATCTCTCTGATAAAGGCCTGATGCAGGGAAATAATAAAACATAGAAGACCAAGAGTCATTCCCCAATAGGGAAGTGGTCAAAGGACATGAACAGTTTCTCAAAAGAAGAATTGCTAACTTATCAACCATAGGAAAGAGATGGCCTCCAAATCACTAGCAATGAGAGGAGTCCACCTCAAAATAATTCTGAGTTTCACCTCCCTCTCAGTGAACTGGCAAAGATGACAAGAGATAGGAACAGTCAAAGTTGGAGGGGTTGAAGAAAGACAGGGACACTAATACATAGTTGGTGGAGCTATATATTGGTCCAGTCATTCTGCCCAAAGCTCCCCATGTCGTGCTCTTCTCTGGGTACTCCACAGGCCAGCTGCACTGGTCACCTGCTCCTCCGTGGACATGACCGGCACTCCATCCCCAGCTGTGGGCCTCTGCACTAACTGGTCCTCTACCTCTTGACCCCCCACGTTTAGCATCCCTGACTTCCCTCAAGCCTCAGCTCAAGTCACCACATTCAGAAGGCCTTTCATGGCCTTTGAAATTGTCAGTGATGTCTCCTCTAAGGCAACCTTCCACCTATCCTATATCGTGTACGTTCAGATTTATAAATGTTGTCTCCCCCATCAGAAGGAAAGCTCCCTGGGGGGAGGACCTGTTTTTGCTTTTTCTTTGTCTCTCCAGAACTGGGCAAAGAGGGGGCACTTGTTGATTGACTGACTAAAGCATCCCTACCCTTTGACCCTCAAACCCTCAAGAAAGCCAAGGACAGAGGCAGCTAGGTGGCACAGCGGATAGAGCACCGGCCCTGGAGTCAGAAGGACCTGAGTTCAAATCCGGCCTCAGACACATAACACTCACTATCTGTGTGACTCTTAACCCTGATTGCCTCACCAAAAAACAACAACAACAACAAAAAAAAGCCAAGGACAGGATGAAAAGTACTATAAACACCAAAAGATTCCTGGTAGCACGTTGTGGTAGTAGCCAAGAAATCAGATAGAAGTCCAATTCTGACTCTGCCCCTAATGGGTAATGGCTACACAAGTGAGCAGGTGACTGGGTGGCATCGTGTACCCGAAGGATGACCAAGTGAGGAACTCAGAGAAATGTGGGAAAACGCGTCCAAGTTGATACAGCCTGTACAAGCATGCAGGGCTAGATGAGCAATCTGGACCAGGACAGCCAGGCAAAGAGAACAGAAAGAATTACAAAACAACAGTCGAGGCCAGCACCCCACGAGCCGCGGCTCCCTCAGTCCCTGGAGGGGTGGGGGACTGGAATGCTGCTTCTCTCCACCCTTTGGCCTCCAGGGCTCAAGGCACCTCTCCACTTGTTTTTTAGGTCCAAGGGCAGGTTTGCCAGGCGGGAGCGGGAGGGGTCTATTCAAACACTGATGGGTAGTGACAATCAGAGGACTTCCAACAGCTGGGTGCTTTGTGACGCTTGGGGTGGTCGCTGGGAAAGCCTTTTGACATTTAAAATGCTGTGACGCTTCTCACCACTGTTATCATTGTACAGTTTTATCAAGGACTTGGCCAGATTTATGGAACACACACACACACACACACACACACAGAGACAGGGAGAGGCCCCAGAGGCTACCTAGGTATAGCTAAATGTACCAGCTCAGGGATTCCCGCTACATCAGCCGGATGTTGCTTGAACACTTCAAGTGACAGGGAGCTCACTACCCCCAAAGTCGGTGCTATCTCCTACGGCAGCCCTCCGACCCTCATCCCAGTCACTGCTCCCCGGCGGCTCCCTGGGGCTACCTGTGTTGTCTGGCATGGTGGCCTGGTCCGAATGTCTCTCCTTCTTCAGGGAGATGTTTCCAAACTGGAGAACAGCAGACACCACTCGTAACATGGCTGTGGGAGTTGGGGGAGAGAGGAGCTGAGCCGCGCTGCCCCCTGGCCAGCTTCTCCCCAGTTCTGCCCGATAAGCTGGCCTCTCGTCTCCACTCTCTGGCTCCCAAATCTCTCTGTTACTAAAGGCTCTGCCCTTCCTCTGCCTGGCTCCTCACACCTTCCTGGGGGACCCTTTCTTGATGCAGGGGCGCCCCAAGGCCCCACCCCGGCTTCTTGCCCTTGGTGAGCAGGGCCTGGTTCTCTTTTGTGCAGTCGAATGTATGAGAATGGACTTGGGCCCAGGCCCCTGCAGGCTGGGACCTGCCTCCGCCTCTCTCTCTCTCTCTCTCTAGCCGCCTAACAGGCCCAGCAGTCCTTCGGTGCCACTGCTCCTAGGTCTGACCCCAGGCCCCCTCGCTCCTCCTGACTGCCGCAGGGTGGCCCAGGCCTTGGCCCAAGCTGCCTGGTGCCCCTCCCCCCTGTTCCCCATCTGTGGGTCAGGTGTTGAGGAGCTCAGACTGGAATGCCAAGTGTCATTCTTCAGCTACTGAAGAGCCCTCTGGGCTGGAGGGGGGAGGCGGGGAGGCAGGGAGCATTCCAAAGGCCTGTTCTTTGGCTGGCCACACCCTGCCCTCCTGGAGTGGGGGACGGGCAGGCACCCGTCAGGGCGCCACCAACGGTCGGCCCCCCCACGGTCCTCCAGCCCCCTCCTGAAGCCCCCCACTAAGGAAGCCCAACCCCTTGGGCTCAGCTGCCACCAAGGCTTATTCTGGGCCTCTGCAGGTGGGCATTGCCCCAAGCCAAGCTTCAGTCCGCCCCGGACATCAGGACCTGGGAGGCTGTGCCCTGCCCTCTGCCCTCAGCCAGTGGCAGATCAGCTCAGACACCTCCTCTCTGCTGATCATCCCCTGGGTTTGGGGCCCATCTGTGTGGGACATGGGCTCCTGGAGGGCAAGGCTGCCTCCCTCTCAGAGCTGTGTCCCCACTGCCCGGCTCACATAGGTGTTTGATAGATGCTTATTGGGCACTCCTGGCGCTGCCCCTGGGGCCAAACAAAACAAACCTGCTTCTCCTACACAACCCAGTTCATCCCCATCTCCCTGCCCAGTCTCTTCTTTGGGCGAAATAGCCTGAGCCCTTCAAATGCTAAGGATGGACCCACCCCGGGGCTGCAGAGGTGGCTCACCCTCCGCTTGCCTCCACTAATGCAGCTTTTCAATCACAGTGGGTGTTGTGGAGCCATTGACACATAGTGAGTTTGTGGTCCACTAAGACCTCCAGGTTTTTTCCATCTGACTAGCACTCCAGCTAAGCCTCCTCCATTCCCATGCTCCATTGCAGCCTTTTATAAATGCAGCTTTCGATCACAATCGTCAGCTTGCTTGGTTAATTGTTGTAATTGTTTTTTATGGGAACAGCACCCCGGGCTCTGCATGTGGAAACCAGTCTGTTTGTAGGCGGACTGCTGAGACCTTGGAGGTGGCTAGAGGCTGAAGGTCAGGAGACCTGGGCAGTCCGAAAGCCAGAGGAAGAGCCAGAGGCGCCTCTGGGCCCCCGGGGGAGCCAGCAGCTCTGGGAGGAAGCCGGAGGGAGACATCCTCACCTGAAAAATGGGCAGGGCCCAGCTACTGACATCCGTGAGCTGAAATGAGCCAGGGCCATCTGGGCCTCTGCTCAGTTATGAAAACAGCCCAAGAAAGTCAGTTTTAGAAAGGGAAGCTCTTGGGCCTGGGAGAGCCAAAGAGGCCCGCGTGATTCTAGCTCTAAGCTGCTGTGATGGAGTCTCTCTTTGCCTCAGTTTACCCCTCTAAGACGAGGGCCAGACTAGTTCCTCTGAGAGCTGGCCTTTCCAGTCCTAACTGAGCTGCTCTACGGCACCCTCCAGGGTCTGCGACAGAGCGGGCTGAATTAGTGCTTGTTGATTGACTAATAGACTCCAACCCCAACTTGGGGCAGAGGCACCCGGCTGGTCCCAGGCCAGGCTGGGCCTTGAACCATGTCTCCGGCTGGGGTTCTCTCCCTGCATGTCAACACTGCAGGGCACTGTGGGAAACACGGCCAGTCTGGAGCCATCAGACTCGGGCATGAAGCCCAGGCATCACGCTGCAGCCAGACAGGCCTCACTCCCCTCATCTGGAGCCCTCTGGGGTCCCCTCCTGCTGGGAGTCGCCTCTCCTGGGGACATTCCGTCCGGGTCCAGCAGGGGCCCAGCTCAGGCCCCAGGCCTACTCACAGACAATCTCCTCGTGGGTAAAGCCCAGGACACGCAGGGATTCCAGGGTCTCATGGAACAGCTCGCGCTCCTGGCCTGGGGACGACGCCGGCCCGTTGGTGAGGAAGCGGTACTCGGAGCACGGCTGGAGAAGGAGGTCCTCTGTGGTAGAGGGGAAAGGAAGGAAGAAAGAGGGTGTGGAGCTTGAGAGGGGGCACCCACGGAAGAGCCTCGGGCCCCACCCCCACCATCTCGGGGGTGCGGGGGCACAGGGAGCCATGGAGGGTCTTGGACCCGGCCTGTCCAAGCCAGGAGGGGCCTGAGAGCACAGAATGGGGGGGGCACTCTTCTCCGGACACCACTAGCCCTTTGGTTTTATGGGGCCCCGTCCTCCCTACGACGGCGTACTGGGAGGGGGAGCCCACGGACCTTTCATCTGCTCCCCGGCTCCCCCAAGCAGCTGGTAGAAGATGTGGAAGCTGCATTCGTCTTTGGCCTGCCGGATAGCCCGGGACTTCTCCAGCAAGTCTGGGGTGAGGGCGGTCAAGGAGCCAGGCCACAATGCCCCCACCTGAGCAAGCTCTGTGGCTGCTGCCCTTCCCCTGTTCCCTCCAGATGCTCCCCACCTCTGCCCCCCTAGCCGTCCTCCCCACTGCCCCCCACACGGAGCCCCCAGATGCTCCCCACCCCCCCTCCCCCACTCCAAGCCCCCAGCCCCAAGGATACAGGTCTCAATGTTGGCCCCCACAATGTAACCTGCCACATCAAAGTTGATCCTGATGAACTTGCCCTGGGGTGGGAGAGAAGAGGAAACTGTCCCGCTAAGATGGTTCTTCCTCCCTTCTCTGCCCGCTCCCGCTTCCAGGGAAGGCCCAAGCCCCTTGTGGGAGCCCCCAGCCCTGGGTGACTCCCTGAGGCCTGTCCCCCTCCCACCCCGCACGGCTCCCAGGGACATCAGCTTCTGTTCTGCCTGGCCCTGGATCCCCACGGGGTGCAAAAACCCGCAGCTCCCACCCGCCAGGGGCCCTGCGGCTCACAAAGCGAGAAGAGTTGTCATTCTTCACGGTCTTGGCGTTCCCGAAGGCCTCCAGGATGGGGTTGGCTTGGAGCAGTTGCCGTTCCAGCTCACCCTGAGGGGCCAGGCACAGGGGTCACTGGCAGGTGGGAGCCGGGGTGGGAGTGCGGGTCGGGGGAGGCCGTTGGGTCGGGGCCCGGTGCACCGTGGGAGGCGGGTTTGGGCAGAGGGAGGCCGCTACTCACGTAGGCCACCATGCTGGTAGGGTTCTGGGGAATTCACAGGAAGGCAGGACAGACCCAGCACACGGGAACACAGGACACAGACCAGGACACGGCACATGGAACACAGGACAGACACATGGAGGGCCCCCAGAGTTAGCTGTTCACGCTTTAGGTCCAGGAGCACACGGCCCTCCTCATCCTGGCATTCAAGGCCTCCGCTTGCCACCTAGCACCTTCGGCTCATTTTTCTAGCCTGTCCCTGGGCATTTTTGTCAGCCCCGTTCCTTGCGTCTCTTCTGAGAAGACTCCCAAAGCTCCCATTTCTTGGGGCTCCTGCTCTCCCCCTGATCCAGACCCACTCTGCTCTGGGGCGATCATTTATGTCCTTGTCCCCCACAGGGCAGAGGTCCCACCTTTGGGGGCCGCAGGTTCCAGTCTCTCACCTTCGGGGGCCCCCGGGTCCCGGCTTCTCATTCATCCCCCAGAGGTGCTGTCTTCGGGGGCCCCCGGGTCCCGGCCTCTCACTCATCCCCCAGAGGTGCCACCTTTGGGGGCTCCTGGGTCCCAGCCTCTCACTTCCTGCCCTCAGGACCGTCATGGCCCTATCCTCACAGCTCTTTGCGTGCTACAAGGATCGTTCCCCCCATTTTACAGATGAGGAAGTCGGAGGTGCTCCAGGATTTTTTAGAGGTCCCACGGCTCCTAACGACCAGAGATCCCCTTCCCCTCCCCGGGCCCAGAAATGACAGACTGAAGAAGTGACGACAGCAGGCCCCCGGCTGAGGAGGCGAGAGGCCAGAGCGAGGCCCAAATCTGGGCAAATCCGTGCAGCTCTGGGCCTCGGGCTCCCTGCGTGGCTCTCAGCAGAGCGGCCTGCCGCTTTCAGGGCCTCGGGGCTGAGGCTGCACTGACTTTCAGGCTGGGGGGTGCTGACAACCAGAAAGCACAACAGGCAACTTTAAAGCCAAGCCAGGGCTCACTGCGGAGCCTCAGGGAAGGCCCGTCTCCGTGCTGGCCCTCAGTTTCCCCACCTGGACCACGAGGGATGGCGGGCAAAGGAGAGCCAAGGAAGGTGCCCCAGGGGAGAGTCCAGGAGGAGAGGGGCAGGAAGCCGGGCCCTGAGGTGGGAAAGAGCCGGCAGCATGAGAGGGAAGGCTAAGGACCTGGATGGACAGGCCTTGGGGAGGGGGGCGGGTCTGGGGAAGAGCACCCTGGGGCCAGGAGGGGCGGCTGGAGGGAGACTCACCGGGGCGCCCTGCTCCCTCCGGCCCTTCGGGGACGAGGCCACGTGAGCCAGGTACTGAATGACTTTCTTTGTGTTTTCTGTCTTGCCGGCCCCAGACTCGCCCCTGAGGGAGAGGCAGCAGGGGAGGTGAGCAGGCCCCACTCCCCCCTTCCCAAGCCATCCCGCCTCCCGCAGAGTCCGGGGGTGGGGGGTCACTCACGTGCAGAGGATGGATTGGTCCTCCCGGTCTGTAGGGGACAGAGACAGATGTCACTGAGACGCTGCTGCCTACAGGCCAGGTGGCTGACCCCCTAGTCCCAACCCCAGCTCCCAGGAGGGCCCACGGACTGGGCTGGGCCTTGGGCCAAGCTCTGCCCCGCCTTGGTTTCCCCCTCCGTGAAGCAGGGGGTGTAGGGGATGAGCTCGAAGCGCCTGTCCTGTCCTCCGTGGGCTGCTTAGCTTAGACAGGCTGCCCACTGCCTCCGAGGACCCGCTGGGCTGCCGTCCCGTGGAGGCCGGAGGGAAGCTGAGCATCATGGCACCACGGGGGTCCCAAGCAGACGGCCAGCCCTGGCCCTCTGGGCCGCCCAGAGCTTGGCCTCGAGGAACAGGGCTAGGCCTCGGTGGGCCTGGCCAACGTGGGCACCAGCTTTGCTCAGCTATGCCTGCTATGTTTCCTTTATCTCATGGGACACAAATTATGCGCTTGCCAATTGAAAAAGATTTCTTTTAAAAGCTCTGGGGAGTCTTTGTAGCTCCTCCAGAGTCTGGGGCAGCGCCCTGGGCCCAAGGCGAGGTCCACACTGGGACCCTGAGCTCTTTGCGGGCACCATCCTTCAGTGTGGAAAACTCCCCAGGCAGCCCCCTAGGAGGAAGGAAGCGCCTCCACCGTGAAGGGTCCTGGGCACAGACACACGAGGAACCTCTGTGGCCAGGCAGTCTCCCCTGCCACGCGCACGTGCGCGTACATGCACACACACACGCACGCACACAGGAACTCAGCAGCCCAGGCCCAGCCGGCAGCTAAGGGGCAGAGCTGGGGTCTGAGCCCCAAGGCCAGCTTCTTTTCTGTGGCCCACAGCCTTGTCCTCCCCTCCTTGTGGCCTCAGACCAGGCTCAAGCTTGTGACAAGGCCTCCAGGCAGCCTCTGGAAGGCTGTACTGTCAGCATGGCCTGGCTGTTCTGACCCCCGAGGGTGCTGCCCGTGACTGGAAGCCCAGAGCCTCAGCACGGGCCACACCCCCCCTTGCCGCCCGGGCTCTCCTCCTCTCTGTGCCCCCTCCTCTCCACCCCCATCCTGGGGCTGGCAGAACAAGGGCGTTCTAGACGGCCAGGGAGGGTGTGGCCTAGAGGCTCTCGGGGGAGGGGGGGCCCTCAGGCCTGCTTCGGGGTGCCCCTCCTGCCGCCTGACCTTGCAGCATGCTGCGGTAGGCCCCCTCAGTGACCGCGTACACGTGGGGCGGGACCTCGTGGCGCTTCTTGCCGCGGTACATCTCCACAATGGCTTCCGTATAGATGGGCAGCTGCTTGTAAGGATTGATGACCACACAGAAGAGGCCTGAGTACGTCTGCAGGGAGGGAGAGGGGTCAGAGGGGGTCCTGCTCCCCAGGCCCGGACTCAGCCATGGGGGCCTGGCTCATCGATAAAGCGGAGGTGATGCAGACGAGTTCTGTGACCCTTGCCAGAGTGACTGAGAGGAAAGGCAGGGGGGCACACAGCAGGCGCTTAATAAATGCCCGTCGAATGTTAAATGGGTACGGATCTGAGCCTGGAATTTGGCTGGTGTTGATTAACGACAACACATGCAAAGTGCTCAGTCAACCCACAGGCACCGGGTCAACATGGTGTTCAGCAGGCTCTGAGACCAGAGCGGCACCTGACCATGCCCCTCCTAGACCTGGGGGACCACTGAGGGGAGGGGAAGGGAAGGGGAGGAAAGAGGGGAGGGGAGGGAGAGGAGGAAGAAAGGGGAGGGGGAGGAGGAGGAAAGGGGAGGGGGAGAGGAGGAAAGGGGGGAGAGGGAGGGGGAGAAACAGGAGGAAAAGGGGGATGGAGAGGAGGAGGAAGGGAAGATGAGGGAGGCAAAGGGAGAGGGGGAGGGGTGCCAAGGGGGCAGCGGCCAAGGCGAGGAGGGGGGAGAGCTGGAGGGAGGCGCTCCTGCCAGAGCCAGAGCAACCGGTCGGGTGGGTGAGGGGCCCCACCCTGGGCCTGGCACCCAGACAAATCTCACCATCCTCTCTTCTTGCCACCCCCCCACCTCTCAACGCTTCTGGAGGGCGGGCCCGCCCACCCACATTCCCAGGCCAGGTAGCTCATGCTTGGTGGCGCCATGAGGGGTGCCCCTCCAAGTCCCAGGACTCATTAGCCTGGGCCCGGGGGGGATCGGGAGGCCTGGAGCCGGCCCGTCTCCCTGCAAAGTCACTGCCAGATGGGCCCAAGGATGAGGAGAGGCTTCGAAGGTGGCTCTGTCTCCTGCCTACTACACAATTCCAGGCCTGCACTTAACAGAGGGAGAAACCGAGGCCCATACTCTCTCAATGAGGGCGGGGAGGCCGGGCCATCAGGGGAGCTTCCTCCTTCCCGGCCCCACCCGCTCCCAGGGCAACACCCAAGGAAGCAGCCAGAATCTGAGCCTGGGGGGGACCAAAGGGCAGGCTGGGATGGCCACACCCAGGATCAAGGGAAGCCTGAGTCCCCAGGGTGGAGGGGGAGGGGATGGGGGGGCCCTTCAACCTTCCTTGTTTCATAGATGGGAGATGGGCAGCTGAGGCCCAGAGCTCGAGGTGACCCATCTAGGTCACCCCCTGCCTCCTGGGAGCCCCAAACCTCAACCCCCTTCCTCTGGTCACTCAAGGCATCGTCTTGGCTACCTCTCCCTGGACTCAGTTTCCCCACCTCCAAAGTGAAGGGTTTGGATAGGGTGGTCTTGTCCATGAGCATTAAAGTGGCTGGCAGGGGTGGCCAGCCCCGGACTGAACCGCAGGTACGTCTGTATCTTCTCTTCCACGGGGAAGGGCGGGTGGGGGCCGGGCCAATGCCCTGAGACCTCCAAGGTAGCCCACCGAGGCAGGCGCTGGGAGGACGGTCATTCCCCCTTTCTGCAGGCACAGACTGAGGCCCTAAGAGATCAGGGCCCAGGCATCCACCCTCGGAGCACAGAAGGGCACCCCTCCACACCACTCCTGCGGGAGACCGAGGCCAGGAAGGGATGGCCCAGGGGCATGAGAGGGAGCCACTTTACAGATGAAGCTGAGGATCAGAGAGGGACAGATTCTGGGCCTGGTTCTGCAGAAAGCCAGAGGCAGAGTCGGGACCAGGGTTGGGTTTTGGCAGAGGGATGGGCGGACAGGATCCCTATTTCCCTCAGAGGCCACTCTGCTCAACTCCCTCATTTGATGGGCGGAAAAAACCGAGGCCCAGAGCAAGGAATTCTGGGAGTTGGCCAAGCTCACAGAGGGCAGAACCGAGCCAGGTTTTGAATCCAGAGCTCCCAGTGAGAGGGATGGGAGGGGACAGAGGGAGCCCCAGAGGTCTGACACCTGGGCTCCTAATCAATCAATCCAGTTTGGGCTTGGGCCCTGGGGCCCAGCTTTAGAGCTGAAGCATGGGGGGCTCCTGGGGGGGAGAAGGCAGGCATCCGGGGGCACCACTCACATAGATGAGGCCGGAGTAGTATCTCTCCCGTAGGTTGTGCAGAACCGAGGCTTCATTGAGGCACGTGAGGTCCGCCATGTCTTCAGCCTTGCTGAACTTAGGGGGGTTCATGCGCTGGACCTGGTCCCTGGGCAGCCGCAGCCGGCGCCCGCTCTCCGCCAGCTCCACCTCCACCTCCTCGGGGCCCTCATCCCGCAGGGCGGCCGCCTCGAAGCCGTGCAGCTCGGAGGGCACCCACACCAGGCGCCGGGCGGCCCACTCCACCTGCGGGGGGCCCGTGCTGCTCTCCAGCCCAGAGCCCGAGCGCGGGGTGAACAGGAAAGGCTGGGCCGCCTCGGGCACTGGGCCCACCGCCTTCCGCGCCGTGCTGGCCGCAGCCATGGCCTGCGGGCGAGAGGAGGCCGTGAGAAGCCAAGCTTGGCCACCCCCCCCACCCTATGGAGGGGATACCGAAGCCCAGAGAATGGCAGGGCCTTGACCAGGGTCAGACAGCAGGCGTCGGGGCCAAAGGACCCTCGGAGACAGAATGAGGCTGCCAAGGAACCTCCGTCACCTTCCCAAAGGGGGCACCAGGCCCAGAGACACAGCTGGGACAGCTCCACGGGAAGCACCGGCCAGCCATGCACCCCTGAGACCAGTGACGCAACCTTGGGGCCTCCCGTGACCAGCACCCCCCATCTCTGTGCACCTGCTCACGGACCCCCGCCCGGCAGATACGGCCCACAGGCTCCCAGCCTCAGCACCTGGCCGGCTGCCCTCTATCCTCCTCTTCCCTCCAGAGCCCATGGCCCCTCACCAGCACCCCCCATCTCCGTGCACCTGCTCACGGACCCCCGATGTCACACAGACGCGCCCCTGCCCCGCCGCCCTCTTCCCAGCAGATATGGCCCATAGGCTCCCAGCCTCAGCACCCGGCCGGCTGCCCTCTATCCTCCTCCTGTGACCGGGACGCCTTCCCTCCAGAGCCCGTGGCCCCTCAGCACCACCCCCCATCTCCGTGCACCTGCTCACGGACCCCCGATGTCACACAGACGCACCCCTGCCCCCGCCGCCCTCCTCCCGGCAGATATGGCCCACAGGCTCCCAGGCTGAGCACCCGGCCGGCTGCCCTCTATCCCCCCAAGCTTGGGGGCTTCCAGTTGCAGCCCCCCATTAGGACCTCACACCCCTAACTCTGATGCTCCAAAGCTCCAGCCTGTGGCCCGCACACACAGGAGTCCCTGGCTCACCCTCAGGCCTCAGTTTACTTCTCTGTAAAAAGGGGATAACCCTACTGGCAAGCCTTCCTCTCAGAGGTGTATCCTTCTGAGTGCTGAAGTTGTTAGCTATTATCATTCCGATCATATCACCACCATTAATCCAGCTCCCCCTTCTCACCTCTGGCCCCACCCCGACTCTGCCCAGGCCCCGGCGAGCCTCTGCCTCCCTTCTTTCTTTCCCTCCAGGCCCCCCCCTTTCCAGCTGCCCCCGGCCCTTCTCCCCGTCGCTGCCTTCCAGCCAGGGTTCTGGGTCTCCCTAGGGCTCCCAGCTCCCCGTCTGCTGCCCCCGGCCTCTGAGGGCTCACCTGAGCGTCCCTCGGGGCCCCACTCAGCCTGCTCCTCCTCGCCTCCATCCTGGAAACTGAAATCCCTGGCACCCCTGGCGAGCAGGACACACCTCAGGGCCCAGGGCCTTTGACCAGGAAGACTTTCGATTTTCCTGGGGATGAGCCCTCCTCCCTTGGCCCCCAGCCTCACCTAGTGCCCCTGGCTCAGGGGACACAGGAGCAGGAGGGCAGAAGGGATGGCCCGCCCAGCCCCACCTGCTTTCACAGATGCCCGGGACCTGGGCCTCGCCCCTGTCAGACCTTATTACTTGTTACTCAGGTCACTGGGCAAAGGGTGAGGGCATGCTTTGACTCAGGGCGGGTACAGGAGGCTTCAGAGCCTCTCTCCCCTTTATGTACCAGTCCTCTGGACTCAGCTACCCCCTAATTCATACATTCAGCCCTGTTCCTGAGCCCTACTCCTCCCTCGGGGACCCAGCATCCTTGCCCTCACCATGGCCCCCTTCAGCCTCCTGACCCCCCCTTACTGTGGCCCCCTCCTCCCTCAGGGACCCCGGCATCTTGAGTCTCCACCTCATAGAACTCAGGCATCCAGCCCCCTTCCCCCAACTTAGACCCATAAGTCTCTGCCCATGTTTTCTCAGGGAGCCCTAAGATCAGGGGATTTTGAGCTGGAAGAGAGCTTCCTAAAGTCTCTCTAGGCCTTACAGAACCAGGTAAACAGGATTCAAACCCAGTTTCTCCAGCCACAGACCTCACAGTGCTCTTTAATGCGCCCTCTTCCCCTCAGCCCACTCAGCCCAGCCCCCCCCCGCCCCCTCCCCCCACAGCGCCCCACTGGCCTGAGGAGGGGGAGGGGAGGAAGGCTGGTGGCCCAGGAAACACTCAAGCTACAGAGGGCGTGCAGGTGCCCCGCCCTGCCTGGCGCTCCCAGCCCTGCCCACATTAGCAGGTGTCCAGACATAAGCCAGTCTGGCCAGAGCCTCGCCTCTGTCACAGCTCAGGGGCTGAGTCAGGCCTGGGAAGACTCCGGCCTCTGTCCAGCCAATGGCTGCTGCCCTTCTCTGGGCCCGGCCCCGGCCCCTCCGGCCAGCAGCCCGGTCCCCTTCAGGACAGGCTCCCTGCCCATGCTCAGAAACTCTGGCATCTCGCCTTCCTCTCCCTCGCCCTCTGCCACCACTGGCATCCTGGCCCCTGGCCTCCCAGACTCAGCCACTAAGCCCAGCAGCCCTGGGGTCCTCAGAGCCCCAGGCCACCAGTCCTCCCTGTCCCCAGCACCCCCCCAAAGCACACACAGACACACACATACACACACCCATGCCACACACTCACACACACACCACACTACTGCTCAAAGACCTGGGCACTCAGGCTTCTCTAAAGGGCTTGGGGGCCCCTCTTCCCCGACCCGGGACAAGAAGGGAGCTGACCTAGAGATACCAATGGAAGGAAGGAGGGTCCCCCTGGCTGCCCCCGCCCAAGTGAGAAGGGACCTGGGCCCAGCAGAGCTTGTGTGTGGCAAGCACAGGTGTGGATCCTGGGCTCGGGATGAGCAAGGGTCTAAGCCCTCAGCAGCCACTGCCCTCCTGCATCCCCTCATCTCTCTCCCACCCAGACCAAGGCCCAGACTCCTCAGAGGGCTGGACACTCAGCCTCCAGGTCCCTTGAAGACCCTAGCATGTGCCCTCCGCCAGGCCCCTGCCAAGTGTCCCACTCCACTCAGGACCCCACACCCTCAGCTCGGCGTGCCCCTCTCCCTTGGGGATGCTGGCACCCATCTCCCCAGCTCCAAAATCCCAAATAGCCAGGTTGTCCCTGCTGCCCGTCGCCTCTGTTCCCCTCCCCTGAGCCCTAAGGAAGCCCCAAAGGAAGGAAGGAAGGCAGGGAGGAAAAGAGGCCGAATGTCCTCGCTTGGGGGTCCTGGGCCGGAAGGTCAGGGTCCAAGAGTCAGTCCTGGGGGTGGAGGATGGCATGGACTGTCATACCCTGGCCCGTGTTAGCAGACCAGGTCAGGACTTGCCACCACCCCACCCCCCAGTCCTTCCTGAGAGGCGGGCATCCTGGCGTCTGGCTCCCACTTCTCCGCTCAGTGAACTAACCGGGTGACTCTGCCTCTGCCCCCGGCCTCATCCTGAGGTCCCCCAGTCTCCCCACAAACTGCTGCCACTTCAACCCTTTGGCACAAGGCCCCTCGGACGCTCAGCAACCTACTGCCCCAGTCTACCTGCTCTTAGAGTGTGTGTGTAGGGGGAGGGTCATCGGGTGCTTAGCCCAGGAGTGTCTGGTTGGGGGTCTAGCAAAAAAGAGGGGGGACAGGGAGTCACCTGGTACGGAAGGAAAGAGGGGTAACTGGCAGGAGAGGGGAGGGGGAGTCACCTGGCACACACCCAGGGGGAAGGGAGAGGGTCCTTGGCACTGTGGACAGTTACTGGGTGTTTGTGTGTGTGGCGGGCATCATCTGGAGAAGAAGGGTGAGGGAGAAGGGGCTTGTATCCTGGCTTGGGGGGATTACTGCCCTGTGGTAGGTTGGCTTAGTCAGTGGAGGGGGTGAGTGAATAAAGGCAGGGGATTAGTGAGGGCACTAGAGGCTTCCCTGGGGGTTACCTGGGGGAACAGTTGACTACCTGAATCACTGTAAGGGTTGCCTGGATAGAGGAGGACACTACCTGGGATGACCAGGTGCAGTGGGGGGTGGGGTGTTACCTGGTGCACCTGGGGGGTTAATCTCTTCTACTTGGAGAGGGGAATTGCGGTGGAAATTGCTTGGGAGAACAGATTGCCTGGCACACTGGAGGGTTACTGAAGCAATCAGGGGATTGCCTGGCACACCTAGAGGTTACCTGGGGGGGAACAGGGGGTTACCTGGAATGCTTGAGGGATTGCCTAGCAATGTGGGGGGTTACCTGCAGTAGCAAGAGATTACTTGGAGTACCTGGGGGTTATATGAGGGTGCAGAATATTATCTGGAGCAGGGTTGGCTACCTGGCACACTTGGGATTACCTAGGGAACAGGGTCTAACCTGCCTCACCTGTGGGGCTGCCTGACACACCTGAGGGGGGCTGCCTGGGAGGAAGCAACGGATTATCTGGAGGGGGTCCCTGGGGAGCAGGTGAAGCAGGCTAGGGGGGAGGAGGGGATCATCTGGAATGGAGTATTCACTGGAGGTGGAGAGGGGAATAGGGGATCACCCTGGGGCTCCCAAGGGAGCAAGGGATCACTTGAAGGGGGGACAGGAGATAACCTGAGAGGCTTACAGAGGAAGCACAGAGCCCTGGGCACACCTGGGGATATTACCTGGGGAGAGCTTTGGGAGGGGGAGCAGGAGATTACCTATGTACCTGGGGGAATCACCTGGGGATGGGGAAGAGCACCTGGAGGGTCCCAGGGGAGCGGATCGTCTGTGCAACTGCGGGATCACCTAGTGGGTGAGGGGAGCAGGGGATCACCTGGGCACTGGGGGGGGGG
>NW_020954086.1:337009-337908 GCF_900497805.2 Vombatus ursinus
TGGGGGGGGGAGAAAGCAGGAGTTAACCTGGCATAGCTGAGATATCACCTGGGGGGTTTGGAGGGGGGGAGCCGCAAATCACCTGGCGCACCTGGGGAATCACCTGGGGGGCTCCCGCGGGAGGGGGAAGGCAGGGCATCACCTGGCGCGCACCTGGCAGGACCACCCTGCTGGGGGGCTTCCTTACCTGCGGGGGGAGGGCGGGTTACCTGGAGCCCAGAAAGAGAGGAGCAGAGGGATCGCCCAGGTGCCACAGCGGCCTCCTGCCGGGCTAGGCAGGCGTGACGTCACGGCGGGCGTGGCCACACCTGCCGGGGGCGGGGCCGGGCGCTTTCGGCCTTATAAGGGGATGAGGCAGGTGAGGCAGGTGTGCGGGGGCGGGGCCGAGGTCCCGGGGGCCAGCCCCCGCCGCGGGGCGCCGGCTGCGGGCTCGGGGCCTGCCTCGGCCGCCCGTCCCCGCCTGTCCCCTCCTGTCCCCTCCTGTCCCCTCCTGTCCGGCTCGGGCTCGGGCTCGGGCCTGGGCGCAGGGAGGAGCGGGGGCGCGGGGAGCAGGTCTCCTCCAATCAGCGGCCCCTGGCCCGGCGGCCCGACCAATCAGAGGTGGGAGGAGGGAGTCGGGCCGGGCCGCGACGAATGGGAAGTTCTGGAAGGATTCGGGCCGTGGGAAAGCCGGGAGGGCGGGGTGGAGGGGTGGGGGCGGAGCTAGGCTGCGGACGGGCAGCGCCGACCGCCAATGGGTGTGCTCGGGGGCGGCTCCCCTTCCCCCTCGGGGTCAGGCTCAATGGACCGCTTTGTGCAAGGAATGAATGGGGGTTATTGTGGCTGTCCGAGGCGGGGACGCTGGGCTCCCTGTGGGGCTGGGGGCTGGAGAATCAGGACCCCTGGGAGCCTTGGGGCTG
>NW_020954086.1:337918-340126 GCF_900497805.2 Vombatus ursinus
CTTGCTTCTCTCCAGGCAGCTTGAGCCGTCCAGCTCCAACACCATCTGTGACTTCCCAGGCCTAGATCCCTCCTCCATCTCTTGCATACTGAGAAAAGGGAAAAGGAAAGGGAAAGGGAAGGGAAGGGAAGGGAAAAGGAGGGGAGGGAAAGGAAGGGAAGGGAAGGGGAGGGGAGGGGAGGGGAAGGGAAGGGGAGGGGAACGGGAAGGAGAGGGCTGAGGGAAGGTGGCCAGTATGAGGCCTCACAGGAGACCAGGAGCCATGGGGTGGGATGGCCTCAGTGTCCCAGGCAGCTAGGACAGGTAGGAGGGCTGACCTTAGCCACAGGAGGGCTTCCGAGCTTTGGTGGAGGGGACCTCACCCTGCTGCGCCTCCTGCTGCTCTGCCCCTATTCAGCACATTGTAGGGGGGTGGTTGTGGCCAAGGCAGGGCTCCAATCCCATAGAGGCCACACGGGCACACAGTAAAGGCAGGATTTGGAACAGCTGCTCTACCTAGATGGGGTTTGGCTCCTGGACCTTTCCCCTGCCATTCATTGGCGTGAGGCTAACGGAATATTGGGGCTTAGAAAACTGAGGGAGAGGGGTTGTCCAACCTAGACCACTCCTGGTGGCTTGTTGGAAGGATAGCCCCTAAAATAATCCTGAACAGGTATGGGCTCTCTATCCATATACCCACTGTAATCAGACAGTTCTATAAGGAGTGACAAGGACTTTCTAACCTTGAGTCAGATAAAGGCCCATGACAGAGGCCCTCCTCTGAGCAGAAAGGTAAAGAAAGACCCTGGGAGCTTTCAGGCGCTACTTAGATTGCTGGCCATGCTGCGTTTCAAGAGCTCAATCCCTATCACAATCAAGGCTCTCAGAACGACAGCCTTCTTATGGGGGTAGAAAAAGCAACCCAGGGTTTTTCTGTCATCTGACAACTAGATATGAGAGGGCCCCGCCTGTCTAGAAGAGCTGTTGAGGCAAGGCGGCTAGGTGGTGCACGGCGTGGGGTACCAGACTCAGAAGGACCTAGTTCAAATCCCATTGTAGATACTGGCCAGCTGTGCCACTCCAGGCAGGGGGGATTTTAGTTGGGACTTCAAGAAAGCCAGGGAGCTCAGTAGTCAAAGGGGAGGAGAGAGATCTTTTCAGAGACAGCACTCGGAGCTGCGAGATGGAGCAGCTTGTTTGAGGAGAGCCAGGAGGCTTGTGTCACTGCATTGAAGAGTACATGGAGGGCATAAGGTGCACCAAACGGGCTATTACGACAACCCCAGTGTGGTGATGAGGAGGGCCTGCACCAGGGTGGGAGCAGAGTCAGAAGTGGCCAAAAACAAAGGCTCAAGGAAGAGGACGGGAAATAGCTGCCCGTTGTGACGGGGAGGTGTCTGTGGTCTCAGGGCCACAGTGGAGGGGAGAGCAAGGGACCTAGGTTCTAGAAGCTCCTTGTGTGAAGTCACAGAAATTTGCCTCAAGCTGCCCATGGGCCTCCTGGGTCTGGCGCCTGGTGCTTACGCCTGTCTGCAGTGCGAGGCCCCTTTTCGCCAGGCCCTGGCCAATGCCAGAATGCACCTCATGGCCCAGAACTTCCGTGGCGAGTGGCTGTGGGCCCGGGCTCAGATCCTGCTGCTGGGCATGGAAGGAGAATTCTTTGCCAACTGTGCCATCCGAGTTTATATGGGGAGAGTGGGTATGGGGGAGAGAGAGAAGAGCACAGTTTCAGACGGCGCTGGCGGGGGGGGGTTTAGAGGCTGGACATCAGGCCGGGGGCTGCCTGCCTTCGCCTGGGTGACGGTCTCCACTTCCGCCCTTAGGACTTAGCCAGGTTTCTCCAGTGGTGGCTCTGGCCCAGAAGAAGATTCAGGAAATCCAGGAGACACACCTAGTGGGTGAGAGTGTGACTGAAGGGCTGAGGGACCCTGACGGGCCGCAGAAGACCCTGGTGGGAGGAGTCTGTCAGAGGCAGGCAGGAGAGCTGGACTCCAGTCCTGGTCTGCTCCCTGTGACCCGTGTGACTCTTGGCAAGTGCCTTCGCCTCTCTGGGCCTTACTGTCTCCCGTGTAAGGCCATCCCTAGGACCCTTCCTGGGCTGAGAGCCCATGGTCTGAGTCCTCGGGGCACGCCTCCTCCGAATCAGGTCTTCTGCTTTCTGATCTGCTGGGAGGTGGGAAAGAGGAGGGAAGGGGGACCAAGTCCCCCCACGAATGTCGCCTTACAGAC